>NC_081386.1:36376846-36676846 GCF_030684315.1 Stegostoma tigrinum | reverse complement strand
TTGTGAACCTCAATCCTATCTAGTCTAATAGCCTGTATCTCAGTATCTTCCTCGACAACATTGTCTTTTTCCTGTGTGAATACCGATGAAAAGTATTCGCTTAGCACCTCTCCTATCTCTTTGGACTCCATGCACAACCTCCCACTACTGTCCTTGACGGGCCCGAATCTTACTGTAGTCATTCTTTTATTCCTGACATACCTACAGAAAGCTTTAGGGGTTTCCTTGATCCTCTCTGCCAAAGACTTCTCATGTCCCCTCCTGTCTCTTCTGAGCTCTCTCTTTAGGTCCTTCCTGGCTAACTTCTCAATTCTCAAGCACCCTAACTGTGCCTTCACGCCTCATCTTCACATAAGCCTCCTTCTTCCTCTTGACAAGAGATCCAACTTCTTTAGTAAATGCCGGTTCCCTCGCTCGACCACTTCCTCCCTGCCTGACGGGTACATACCTACCAAGGACACGCAGTAGCTGTTCCTTGAACAAGCTCCACATTTCTATTGTGCCCAGCCCCTGCGTTTCCTTCCCCATCCTATGCATCCTAAATCTTGCCTAATTGCCTCATAATTTCCTTTCCCTCAGCTATAACTCTTGCCCTGCAGTATATACCTATCCCTGTCCATCATTAAAGTAAACGTAACCGAACAGTGGTCACCAAAGTACTCACCTATCTCCAAATCTAACACCTGGCCTGGTTCATTACCCAGAACCAGATCCAATGTGACCTCGCCTCTTGTTGGCCTATCTACATACTGTGTCAGGAAAATCTCCTGCACACATTGGACAGAAACCTACCCATCTAAAGTACTCGAACTGTAGCATTTCCAGTCATTATTTGGAAAGTTAAAGTCTCCCGTAACAACTACCCTGATAGCTTCACTCTTATCGAGAATCATCATAGCACTCCTTTCCTCTACATGTCTGGAACTTTTCGGAGGCCTTTAGACAACTCCCAACAGGGTGACCTCTCCTTTCCTATTTCTCTCCTCAGCCCATACTATCTCAGTAGACAAATCCTCACCAAATGTCCTTTCTGCCACCGCAATACTGCCCTTGACTAATAATGCCACACATCTCCCTCTTTTACCATCGTTCCTGTTCTTACTGAAACGTCTAAACCCTGGAACCTGCAACAACCATTCCTGTCCTACTCTGTCCATGTCTCCAAGATGGCCACAACATCGAAGTCCCAGGTACTAATCCATGCTGCAAGTTCACCCACCTTATTCCGGATGCTCCTGGCGTTGAAGTAGACACACTTCAAACCACCATCCTGCCTGCCAGAGCACTCCTGCGACCTTGAAACCTTAATCATGACCTCACTCTTCTCAACCTCCTGTACACTGGAGCTACAGCTCAGGTTCCCATCACCCTGCTGAATTAGTTTAACTCCACCCAAAGAGTATTAGTAAATTCCCACACCGCGCCCCCCACCAAAAAAATTAGGATATTGGTATCCCTCTGGTTCCGGTGTAAACCATCCTGTTTGTAGAGGCCCCACCTACCCCAGAATGAGCCCCAATTATCCAGGTATCTGAATCCCTCCCCCCTGCACCATCCCTGTAGCCACGTGTTCAACCAGCTGTCGCTCCCTATTCCTCACCTCGCTAGCACATGGCGTGGGTAACAAACCAGAGATAACACCTCTGTTTGTTCCAGCTCTGAGCTTCCACCCTAGCTCCTTGAATTTCTGCTTTACATCCCCATCCCTTAACCTACCTATGCCGTTGGTGCCAATATGGACCATGACTTGGAGCTGCTGCCCCTCCCCCTTAAGGATCCCAAAAACACAATCCGAGACGTCACGGACCCTGGGTCCTGGGAGGCAACACACCAACCGCGAGTCTCTCCTGTTCCCACAGCATCTCCCATCTCTCCCCCTAACTGTGGAGTCCCCAATACCTCATGCTCCCCTCCTTGCCCCCCCCCCCCTTCCCTTCTGAGCAACAGGGGCAGCTTCTTTGCCAGAGACCTGTACCCCATGGCTTACCCCTGGTCAGTTTCCCCCCACCCCCCCAACAGTATCCAAAATGGTATACTTGTTATTGAGGGGAACGGACACAGGGGATCCCTGCACTGTCTGCCTATTCCCTTTCCCCTTCCAGACATCACTGAGCTACCTTTTTCCTGCACCTTGGGTGTGACCACCTCCTTATAACTCCTCTCCATCACCCCCTCAGCCTCCCGAATGATCCGAAGTTCATCCAGCTCCAGCTCCAGTTCCCTAACGTGGTTTCTGAGGAGCTGGAGTTGGGTGCACTTCCCACAGATGTAGTCAGCAGGGACACTAGTGGTGACCCTTACCTCCCACATTCTGCAGGAGGAGTCTGCAACTGCCCTGGCACCCATTCCCAAACACACATTACTTGGGGCGGGGGTGGGGGGGGTGGGGGTGGGGGGAACACTAGTAACTTAGCAAATCGGCGCTCCGAACTACTTTTTTTTGTTAGAGGAGGAGGATGGGTGGGAGTCATTGCCTATGTAGTGTTTCGGGTAAAGCAACCGCCCAAATATATATGCTGAGGGTGGGGGGGTAGTGGGGGGGGGAGGCGGTGGTGGTGGAGAAAGCAACCTTACCTTCCTGTTGGCACGCTGGCTCAAGCTGCTGCTGCTGAAAAACAAGAGGGCCTCTGCTGCACAAGGTAAGTTTTTATACTGGAGAGGGGGAAAAAAGGAACCTTACCTTCCCCGAATAATACTCTTCATAAATGCCTTTGCCTTTCCACCTCTTATTTAACACACACTCACACCTCCCTTGTTTGACTAAATTTTTGGTCACCTCTCTTTCAGTATCCAGGTTTCATGTGCCACTGCAGTGTTTTGGTACAAATATGTAAACAGCTGCTTGATGAACCACAAATTTTGGCACAGTGCAAAAGTAGTGAGTTTTAATTTTAGAACAAAAAAAACAAGAGTTGTACAGTACCGGAACAGGCCCTTGTACTGTCCAAGTCTGTGCTAATCATCATGCTCTAACTAATCTAAAAAACAAACCTCTGCCCTTATTTGGTCTGTATCCCTCTATTCCCCTTCCTAGTCAAGTGACCATCCAGATGCCTCTTAAATGTCACCAACATGCACACTTCCATCAGCTCTTCTGGCAGTGTGTTTGAGGCTCCTACCACTCTGTGTTGTAAAACTTCCCTCACGCATCTCCCTTAAACTTGCCCCCTCTCACCTTGAACCTGTAACACTTTGTAATTGAAACTTCAACCCTGTGGAAAAAGCCTGTAACTATTCACCCGATCTATCCCACAACCAGTGGATCAGGTCTAAGCCATGCAGTCCTATCACATCTTGTTGTGAATGGTGGTAGATAATTGAGCAACTCACTGGATGAGGAAGCCCCACAAATGTCCCCATCCTCAATGATGGAAGAACCGAGCACATCAGGGCAAAAGATAAGTTTTTAAGCATTTGCACTTTTTAGCCAGAAGTGTCAAGTAGGTGATCCATCTCCACTCTACCTGTGCCCCTCATAATTTTGTAGACCTCTATCAAGTCTCCTGTCAGCCACAGTCTTTCCAGTGAAAAAAATCCTAGTCTTTTAAACCTTTCCTCATAGCCAATGCCCTTGAGACCAGGCAACATCTTTTGTAATGTGACCAAAACTGCACACCATATTCCATACGCGGCCTAACAAAGGTGTTACGTAGCTGCAACATGATTTGTCAACTTCTGTATTCTGCGCCCTGGCCGATGAAGGCAAGCATGCCATATGCCGCCTTAATTACCTTGGCCGCCTGTGTTGCCACTTTTAGGGAACTGTGGAACTGCACGCCCAGATGCATGTTTATGTTAATATAACCTAAGGATTCTGCCATTTACAGTATAATTCACACCTAAATTTGATCCTCCAGTATGCACATCACCTCACATCAAATAGAAAACCCAAGGTTTAGCAAAAATGAATGCCACACCAACAAATGAAAGATCAGATAGGATGACTAAAGCTTGATCAAATGGAAGAATTTAAGAAAATTCTTGAGCAACATGGTAGAATTTCAGACAATTGAAGTTAGCAACTCAAGGCACAGGCACAATGATTATGAGGAGAGGGGAGGACAGTATCTGATTTGGGGCTCCATAATCTTAAAACTAACATTTACTTAATAAAATCTGCACATGTTCCTAAGAATTAACCCTTTTTAATGATTTGGAATGGTTTTGGGATCATGTTCCATTTTTTACTTTTCTAAATGTCTTCTGATCATAAGCATCTCGCAATAACTTTTAATATCCAAGATTACAGTAAATTGAAAAATTATTCTCTCCTTTCTTTTCAGCAATGTGTATTTCCAAGTCAAGGCCATTTCAAACATTGTGTGGAAATATCAACGGTACCACTTTATCATGGCATATCATGAAAAACCTGTTCTCCCACCACCTCTTATCATTCTCAGCCACTTTGCTTTGTTGATCTCTCATGTTTGTCGACAAGGAAGGAAACATGATCGAGGGCAAGGAGGGCCAAGTAAGGATGATCTTCTGAATTTTCGTGAAATTGGCATTTGTGTTTTAAACTTGTTACAAACATCTATTGGTGTCTGGGAGTGCAATATTTTTGACAATTGACCTGAGGCTCCTGTATTAAAAATGTGCCAGAATTTACTGTTTGTTTTTGCTTTGTTGCCTAAATAGTTGCTCTTGCAATGTGGGATACAGACTGGCCACACTGCTTTATTCAAAATTCCTTGTTAGAATTCTGTTTTTTGTTTGGAGTTTTGCAATTTTTCATGTTTCTCTCTCTCGTGCATAGAGACACACTCTCCTTAAGTGACTAAGTCTAACCTTCAATTAAGGCTAGCTTGACCCAGGAGATATATCTGCATTCTAAATTCAATGGGTATTAGTTGACAAGGTCTCCAATTCAAATAGCATTGAATTTTGAAGCTTTCAAAATTATAAGTTCTGATCAAAGTCAGAATTTGTATTTTATTTTGGAATTCCCATAGACCTAATCTGCCAAAACCAATTTATTTCAGAATTGTTTGTAAGTGAGGATGATCAGAAAAAATTGCATGACTTTGAAGAACAATGTGTGGAGAAGTACTTCCATGAGAAAGAGGATCGATTTCATTCTGGGAGTGAAGAACGAATTCGGCTGACTTCAGAAAGGTAAAGATTTTAATATTGTACAACCTTAAGCCACTTATTAGGAAAAATGGGAAATATAAGTTTTGATCTAGATTAATTATGTACATAGTTAACAGACTATCATCTCAAATCTGTATCAACAGCGAATTATTTTGAAAGTGCGGTAGCTCTTAACATACTTTTAGCTATCAGTTTCTGCACAGTAGGGCTTGAAACAGCAATGAGATTCATAGTCACTAGAACTGGCAGAAGAGCATTTAATGTCTGATCTGATGGTCAAAATTTCCAGTGCAGAAATGGAACATTATTGAATCATTTAATAGAAACTTTATTGCAACGGTAGTAGATTCGCCAACTTTAGGTACATTTAAGTCGTCATTGGATAAGCATATGGACGTACATGGAATAATGTAGGTTAGATGGGCTTAAGATTGGTATGACAGGTCGGCACAACATCGAGGGCCGAAGGGCCTGTACTGTGCTGTAATGTTCTATGTTTATTGAAAGTTGTTGTGCAGTTGAAGTTTATGACTTGAAATATGGTCTTGATGCCAGTGTTTCTTTGCTGAGATCAACTACACATATCTAATATGGATTAACACAGTTTAATGTCCTTGGAGAGGAAATTAAAGATGTGAAAGTTGGACCCTGTAATCTAAACTATGTTTCATGGGTCTGGATGGGATGCTGTTCGGAGGATCAGAGTGGACTCAATCGGGCAAATGGCCTGCTTCCACGCCATAAGGATTATTTGATTCTATTAATCAAGCTGGTCGGGTCCTAAAAGACGTAGCTGCTAGACTAGGTCAGTGGCAGGTGGTGAGGGAACCAACAAGAGGAAAAAACATTTGACCTCATCCTTACTAATTTCCTGGCTGCTGATGCATCTGTCCATGACAGTATTGGTAAGAGTGACCACCGCACAGTTATTGTGGAGACCAAGTCCCATCTTCGCATTGAAAATACTGTCCATTGTGTTGTACAGGGCAGATTTTGAACAGATCTAGTAACTCAAGACTGGGCATCTATGAGGTGCCGTGGGCCATCAACAGCAGCAATTTGTAACCTCATGGCCCGGCATATCTCCCACTCAACTGTTACTATCAAGCCAGATCATCAACCCTGGCTTAATAGAGAGGGCAGCGCAACATGCCTGGATGCAGCATCAGGCATACCTGAAGATGGGGTATCCACAGGAGCTGAACAATCCCACAACCAATGGATCAGGTCTAAGCCATGCAGTCCTTTCACACCTAGTCGTGAATGATGATGGATAATTGAGCAACTCACTGGAGGAGGAGGCTCCACAAATATCCCCATCCTCAATGATGGAAGAGCCCAGCACATCAGGGCAAAAGGTAATGTTGAAGCATTTGCTGCAATTTTTAGCCAGAAGTGCCAAGTCGGTGATCCATCTCCTCCACCTGCATGGTCTCCAGGATTACACGTACCAGTCTTCAGTCAATTTGATTCACTCTGCGTGATATCAAGAAACAATTAGTAGCACTAAATGCTACAGATGCTGAGAGCCCTGGCAACATTCTGGCAATAGTACAGAAGACTAGTGCTCCAGAACCTGCTGACCCTTTAGCCAAGCTGTTCCAGTACAGTTACAACATTGGCAACAACCTGACAATTTTGGAGATTGCCCAGGTATGCCCTGGACATAAAAAGCAGGACAAATCCAACCCAGCCAATTACTGCCCCATCAGTCTACTCTTGATCATCAGTAAAGTGATGGAAGGTGGCAGTAACAGTGCTATCAAGCAGCACCTGCTCAGTGATGCCCAGTTTGGGTTCTGCCAGAGTCATTCAGCTCCTGACCTCATTGAAGCCTTGGTTCAAACATTGACAAAAGAGCTGAATTCCAGAAGTGAGATGAGAATGACAGGCTTTGAGGTTGCTTTCAACCCAACGTGCCATCAAGGAGCCCGAGCAAAACTGGAATTAATGGGTATCGGGGGTCTCCCCTCTGGTGGTTGGGGTCATACCTGGCACGTAGGCAGATGGTCATGGTTGCTGGAGGTCAGCGATTGCAACTCCAGGACATCTGTGCAGCAGTCCTTCTAGGTAGTGTTTTCAGGCCAGTCATCTTCAGCTGCTTCATCAATGACCTTCCCTCCATCATAAGGTTAGAAGTGGGGTTATTCACCATTCACGACTCCTTGGATACTAAAGCTGTCGATGTTGAAATACAAGAAGTTGTGGACAGTATTCAGGCTGGGCTTACAAGTGGCAAGTAACAATTCACACGACGCAAATGCCAGATAAATGACCATCACCAGAAAGAGACAACCTAACTACCGCCCCTTGACATTCAACAATATTGCCATTACTGAATCACCCATTATCAACTTCCTGGGGATTATCATTGATCAGAAATTCAACTGGACTTGCCAATTAAGCACCAGCTACAAGACTAGGTTAGAGGCTAGGAATCCTGCAGTGAATAACTCACCTCCTGACTCCACAAAGTCTATCCATCATCTACAAGGCGCAAGTCAGGAGTGTGATGGAATACTGCCCATTTGCCTGGATAGGTACAGCTCCAACAACACTCAAGAAGCTTGACACCATCCAGGACAAAGCAGCCCATTTTATTGACATTACATCCACTCCCTCCACCACCGCTCTGTAGCAGTAGTGTGTACTATCCACAAGATGCACTGCAGGAATTCACCAAAGATCCTCAGTCAGCACCTTCCAAACCCACAATCACTTCCACCTAGAAGGACAAGGGCAACAGATATATAGGAACACCACCCCCTGCAAGTTCCCCTCCAAGCTACTCACCATCCTGACTTGGAAATGTATCATTGTTCCTTCACTGTCACTCGGTCAAAATCCTGGAATTCCCCTCTTAGTGGCATTGTGGGTCAACCCACAGCACATGGACTGCAGCGGTTCAAGAAGGCAGCTCATCACCACCTTCTCAAGGACACCTAGCCTTGGGCAAGAAATGCTGGCCCAGGAACTCCTAGATCTCTCAGATGAATTCAAAAAAAAGGTACAGCACAGAAGATAGCCATTCAATCAGTTTTGTCCATGATAACTCTTTAAAACCTTTTCACTGCAGCCTTGAAATTCTCCTCTGTTCGTGTACTTATCCAATTCCATTTTGAAAGTCATGATTGAATCTACCTCCACCACACACTCAGATTGCATTTTAAATATGGCTCCTATGTATTACACTGTACTTGGTATTTCCTAGATAGGTAGCAGAGAGCTGGGCATTTACTTGTTAAGATTTCCTGGAGTGAAGTAGCAATAAAGCAGATAGTACTCTTGGTTGAATTCAAGTCTTCAAAGTTCCGTCAAGCCTCATTTAGAATCCTGCAAATGCTTCTGGATTCTGCAACAAGAGGCGTTGTTCCCTAGCCAAACATTAGGAAGCTCAAAGCTGTGTGCTTTCCCCTGAATCTACTCGCCCAGACCCCCACCACTAACTCCACTTCAGTCAGACTGTATCTATAATTAGATTACACGATAAATTAAACTTTTGAGATTCTGTCATAAATGACAGCTGCCTCTACCCATGTAACATTTGCTTTATGCCTGTCACAACCCACCTGCTGAAACCATTCTGCTTTGTCACCCCCAAGTTTGACTATTTCAGTCTTATCCTAGCAAGCTTCCTACATTCCATTCTTCCTCGTTATCTTCTGTTCACCTAAAATTCTTCTCTCTGCTCTTTTCCCCTCCTGACCTCCCTCCTGTCTTTTCCTTCTCCCTCTGCCTCCACGTCGTCCTCTTCTATACGCACATCTGCCTTCCACCCCCGGTAGGGCAAACATTTCTTCTGCCTTTACAGTCAGTTGTTTAAATCACTTAATGCTCTAGTGCATTCTCACCTCCATGATATCCTCCAGCCGGTCTTTCGTCATGTTCTGTTTCGCCAGCTCTGCCTTTGTCCATCTTCTTAAGTGTGTCAAGCATCTTTGAATCTTTTATTTCTACACGAAGGGTGTGATTGTTATAGTTCTGTCTAAAATTAGCAACACTCACCAAAATTTATTTAATTCACTATGAAGTCATTGAGTTAATCCTTCTTTTTCTTTCTTTCTTTCTTAGAGTTGAAAATATGTCCATCCAGTTAAAAGAAGTAGGTGACCGTGTAAACTATATAAAACGTTCCTTACAAACGTTGGATGGCCAGATTGGGCACTTGCAGGACCTGTCAGCCCTGACAGTGGACACTTTGAAAGCACTGACTGCTCAGAAAGCTTCAGAGGCCACAAAGATGCACAATGAAATTACTCGTGAACTGAGCATTTCAAGAAATCTGGGAGATAATCTTTCGGATGCCCCAGTTAAAACTTCACTTAAAAAGAAACACAGCATTGGAACATATTTGGGCTCCTCCTTGTCTCAGCGAGGGATGGACACTGGTAATTCTATATGTGCTGATGGTTCTCTTCAAGACTACATTAATGCTTCCCAAAGAGAGGTGTTATGCAGGAAGTATGGCCAAGAATTTCTTCCAAGCTCTCAGAGAAATGATCTGATTGGTCAAGAGGCTGGTTCCTCAGCTTGTGCCTTATTACGAAATGCAGCATCTCCCTCTGAACTTCAGCATAGAAGCCACATGGGGCTGGGCAAGACCCAATCTCTGACCAGTGATCAAAGACCAGAAAAGTCATTCCACAGCATACCAAATCTCTCCTCCCCAGCTGCCAAATTTTTTGTTAGTACCCCATCTCAACCAAGTGGCATGAGCCAGCTGGAGCTTGTAGCCGACTCAGTCGACTCAGTTAAAACTGGTATAGATGCAGATGGCAGTTCTGTTGAATTTGGGGCATTTGTTGGTAAGTATAGTGAAGTTGTTTGTGCTTTACCTGAAGACATTTGCTGCTGTCCTTCTCATCCTGCTTGCAGCTTCTGTTGCCACGCTAGCACCACAGCTTGCTTTGAAACTGAAGGATATCTCAACCACGCATTCATTGACACTGAGAGTAGCATTGACACTGACAACAGTCACGACCGAAGCACTGAATGTAATCTGAGCACTTTGCACGACTTTGAGAACCACTTTGAAAAGAGAGAACCTCTGCGCACAGGAGACTTTGCTTCAGCCACCATATCCAATAAAGAAACCTACGAACAGTACAGCAAAGGGCAAAGACATTTGGACACTCACTTCATACAGGCTATCGAATTGCGAGGTCAACATATTAACATTGGGAACTGTTCAGGACTGCTGAATGACCTGTGGAACAAAACCAAAATGAGAGGTTTGAGCTCCTGTACCACTGTAACTTTGCGGGACTTCTGCTGGTTGCAGGTGACTTCACTGTTGGTGCATTGCTGCTTGGGCCTCTCCTTGGTTTTATTTGCCCTTCTGCTTCTGCTATATCTTGGTTGCAACAATAAGGCACCGCCACTGTGTGTTGTTTCCCCAGCCTTGTAACATTTTATGGTACCTACCCTAATGTCTCAGATTTTACCTCAGAAGAATGCTTGGTTTTCAACCATTTTGAACTTTTTGATGCTATAATTGTCTAACTGTCCTTTCTAAGATTGTGACAGTTAGATGGATCTAACTTGAGGTGCAAAATTTAATGTCCCTGAAAGCCAATTGTTTTAACTACCAAAACAACTTTCAAATTTAACTTTCAAATTTGCATCTTCGACACTTAACAATTTCTTATCACATTCAGTAAGGGACAACACAGATACTTTGTAATGGCCTTGATTTGTAGTGATTTTTAAAGAATTTTGCTGGCTTTACATCTTAAAGCTGTCAAGAAGTTGAGCATCACCAATTATTAGAAGTTGGAAACATGTCATATTTAATTCAGTCTAATTGGTGTTAACAGAAACTCAAATGATTTGTTGATCAGACCACATGCATTTAGAATATTAAGTTTTTAAGCCAGTTGGTACATACAACATTCAAGTTTTTCTTGACCATTTGTGGAATGTTCCAACTATGTTGCATTCTAATGTGCCTGTTATTGGGAATATTGTTTGTGAGGTCAGATCAGAAACGTTTCAAAACTGCATGTATTTTACTAACCTGTTACGCTGTCAGTTTGTTAGCATCTGTGAAGTGAAGTGTTGTGTTAACCTAAATGCATGTCTACTTCAGGCCATAAGGACAACTTGGAACTCCCAAAATCAGAGACAAGGGAAGCAATGAAGCCGAAAGAACCGAAATCAGCGAAGGGAGTCATTCATGATTGGGTACTTTTTTGCGAAGTGTATTTTCTCTCCTTTTCTAGTATTATCCTTCCTTGAAATGTATGCTGATGCCTCATGTCTTTACTAGGGAGTTTATCCTGGAGATCATCATTTGAGAGCTGTGAATTCTTACGCTGGATTCGCTGACCTTTGTGGCAATCATCTGACTTCTGGGGCACCTGTTCAGGCAGTTTCTTGTAAGTTTTCATCCATGGATAAATTTGCCAGGTACAGCGGAGCCCTGTATAGATAGGTTTAACTTAGACAATAGGTGCAGGAGTAGGCCATTCGGCCCTTTGAGCCAGTGCCACCATTCATTATGATCATGGCTGATCATCCACAATCAGTATGCTGTTCCTGCCTGATCCCCATAACCTTAATTCCACTATCTTTAAGAGGTCGATCCATCTCTTTCTTGAAAGTATCCAGAGAGTTGGCATCCACTGCCTTCTGGGGCAGAACATTCCATATATCTACCACTCTCTGGGTGAAGAAGTTTTTCCTCAACTCTGTTCTAAATGGCCTACCCCTTATTTTTAAACTGTGTCCTCTGGTTCTGGACTCGCCTGTCAGCTGAAACATGCTTCCTGCCTCCAGATTGTCCAATCCCTTAATAATCTTATACATCTCAATCAGATCCCCTCTCATCCTTCTAAACTCAAGTGTATACAAGCCCAGTCGCTCCAATCTTTCAACATATGATAGTCCCACCATTCCGGGAATTGACCTTGTGAACCTACACTGCACTCCTTCAATAGCAAGAATGTCCTTCCTAAAGTTTGGAGACCAAAATTGCACACAATACTCCAGGTGGGGTCTCACCAGGGTCCTGTACAACTGCAGAAGGACCTCTTTGCTCCTATACTCAATTCCTCCTGTTATGAAGGCCAGCATGCTATTAGCTTTCTTCACTGCCTGCTGTACCTGCATGCTTGCTTTCATTGACTGATGTACAAGAACACCTAGATCTCGTTGTACTTCCCCTTTACCTAACTTGACTCCATTTAGATAGTAATCTGCCTTCCTGTTCTTGCCACCAAAGTGGATAACCACACATTTATCCACATTAAACTGCATCTGCCATGCATCTGTCCTCACCTAGCCTGTGCAAGTCACCCTGTATTCTCATAACATCCTTCTCGCATTTCACACTGCCACCCAACTTTGTGACATCAGCAAATTTGCTAATATTACTTTTAATGCCTTCGTCTATATAATTAATGTATATTGTAAACAGCTGCGGTCCCAGCACCAAATTTTGTGGTATCCCACTGGTCACCGCCTGCCATTCTGAAAGGGACCCGTTTATCACTACTCTCTGCTTCCTGTCAGCCGGCCAACTTGTCATGAGAAGCACTGCCTCAACTTTTAAATAATTGATTTTAAATAATAACTTTTAATAATTTGAATTTTAAATAATTTGGGAGTATTATGGTGCAAGATTGGGGTCAACCGTTTCTTTTCTCGTGATTTGTTTACCAAGAGTTGACTGTGGGCCAAAGTAGACTGTAAAAAGTGTCACTGTAATTCAATGTAGCATAAGAGCTGGAGCACAAATTTCTCTAAAGGGGCAGCTCTTGACTTCCACCTACCACTTGGATTCCTAACACTGAAGCCACTTCTGTTTCTTTCATTTGGCCTATGCTGGTTTCAATATGCTATGGTCAAACTTCAAAAACAGGTCTTTTTTCATTCCATTGTATGCAAGACCGAGGACAAGTACTAAAAATATACCATCTGCTTTTATCTGTTAATCAATCAAAATTAATGATCAGGTCAAATCTCCTAATACCTGCTCATATCCTGCAGGATGTGAATTTAACCAGTCTGCTTTACTAATGTGCCAATGATAGCAATTCAGTGTTTTCTTCAAGGCAATGGCAACTTATTTTAACTTGCACATTTTAAAAATGAGCCTGTCACCATGTTCATAAATAGACTGCTCCAAAAAACAAACTGCAACCTGATCAGTTTTGTTTTGCCGATCTGGGCTTTGTAGTTTGAAAGTGGACCTGACCTTCAAACTCCAATTCTGTCATAATCAACCTTGCTTCTTGAAAGTTAGACTCATTGAATATGCAATCCTTTCCTGATGCGAGAAATCCCAAAATATATTTTTCTCAACAACAAAGATGAGAATGAGATCAAGCTTAATTTTTTTTTTGGAAAAAGTGCATCAAATTAAACATTTTGGCTCTAAGCATGAAATGTTCCAGATTGTACATTGAACTTAGAATTGAACAGCACTGAAGTATCTCGTGTATTGAAGCAGGTAGGTAGATTTATAATAAATGGAGCCAGAAAAATTATCTGTCCCTTTGTGCTAATTAGTGACTAAAATTTGATTTGCATAAAAATGAAATTGCATATGAGCTTTTTACATGGTTATGAATGGTTGAGTACTGTTATTAAAATATTTAGCTAGCATCTGTACCCATTACTGGCATATGCAGGATGTTCTGTGTTTACCTTGTACAGTGCCTAGAAAATTGTATTTGAGTTGATTTTGAAAAAGGCCACTGAAGTGTTTTGACATTTGAACTTTAATTAGTGTGTGAAATCCTTGGATAAATGCCAACCTATTCAAGCATTTGGATTTTCTCATTTTTTTTCCTCCAGATTTTAACAATGAGTATATTCTCTGGCAGCATTGAAGCCGTTTGAAAGAAGGAGTGTCTGAGTGTGAATTGTAATTTTTTTTTTCCTGTTTCACTCAGTGCAAGATAGGACTGTTAAAGACTGGGTTGGAGCCTCAGCTGAAGATGTAACATTCCACCGAGAGGACTCAAAGGCTTCCCTGCTGGTCAGTCTGATTTTGTAACTGTTACGAAATAATGTTATGTCAGTTTTTCATTCCTGGAACATTAGTATCACTAGCAAAACCAACATTATTTTTCATCACTAATAATAATGAGGAATTCGTAATGAGCTGCCTACTTGAAGTGTTGCAGATTGTATGCATTTATAGCTTTTCGTATTTCTTTTGCCCGACAAAGTGATCATTTTGAAGGTAATTCAAGAGTTGAGCGCACTGTTGGGAGTCTCATGGGCCAGAGTGTGGGGTAAACTAGTTTCATTTAGGTCACTGAATTCAAATTCCTCAGTGGGATTTGAACTCTCATCATTGGATCATTATTCCAGACCTTTGGATCGCAACTGCTGTAACATGCTTATTAATGAGCGTTTTATATTTTACCTAATGGAAAATAAACTTTGTTCATAGCTATTTTAGTGGAAATGCAGGATAACACTGGATAATATTTGCATAATTGAAATTTACTATTCTGGCCTACTAGTATGATGATGCTCAATATGAGTCTACTTAATTTCATCCTAACTGCATTTCCATCTCTCTTACACTCATGTTCATCTAGTCTTCCTTTAAATGTATTTATATTATTTACCTCAGCTACTCATGGCTGCCAACACTGAGTGAAGAAGCTTCTCTGAATTCTTTAGTGGATTTTAGTAAACACTTCTTCCAGATAAGTCCCAGATTTGGTTTTTAAAGAAAAATGATCAGAAGGAAAAGTTTATTTCTTGCATTTTGTTTTTATTTAGTTGCTAAAGGAAAAACAAAATACTGTTACTTCAAATGTTTAAATAAAAGAATCCTACAAAAATGAGACAAACCAGTAAATGATGTAGCATTTGGATATCAACAAGTAACAAAGTCTGAATGTCATTTGTTGTTCCCGAGATTAATCACTAAAGGTATGACAGAATGACAGATGACGTGATGGAACTCTGCTATCCTGTTCTGGTCTGGCTTACATACTACTGCAGACCCAAAGCAGTGTCGTTGTGATGACTTCTGAAATGGCCAAGCAAACCCCTGAGTTCAAGGGCAATTAATAATTGACAACAAGCACTAGCCTTGGGTCCCAACTGAAATGTCAACTTTCCTGCTCCTCTGAAGCTGCCTGGCCTGCTGTGTTCTTCCAACTCCACACTGTATTATGTCTGACTTCAGCAGTTTTTGCTATCTGTGGAGAAACGCAACAGGTCTGGCAGTTTTCTGGAACTCCACAAAAGAAATATTGGATTTGATTTGGATAGGTCCATGAATAAGAAAGGCTTAGAAGAATATGGGCCAAATGCAGGCAAGTGAGACTAGTTTAGTTTGGGAAACCTGGTCAGTATAGACGAGTTGGACGGAGGGATCTGTTTCTCTGTCTTATGACTCTATGAAACATTAACTCAGTTTCTTCCTCCACAGAGGCCTACTGACTTTCTCTAGCACTTTTGATCATCTTGATCATGTTTTTCTTGTTTAATAAATGTTTTATTCTTTGTATTCAAAGTATAATGCAGACACTTGTGGGTGTGTTACCTCCTCAGTTTAAAAGGAAATAAGGTTAGGGTCTAACAAGCCGTGATTCTGTCGAGAACCTGACTTGTCCAATATTGACATCAGCTGAGATTGTAACAGCATTGAGTGGCAGTGCCTTTACAAAAATTATGTTCGCGTGCAGGAAAGCAAACATCTAATCCTGGTAAACACAGCATTCTTGCTTGCAAGTTTCAACAGGAAGTTGAAAAATGAACCTATATACAAAATGCTGAAAACACTGCAGATAAGGCAGCTTTGGTAAAGAGAGGAAAATCATCATTTTTCAGCTTTGAATTTATACTTTAGATCAACTGCTTTTAAAGAAATGTATAGTTAGGAAACAGCTGGAAGGGAAAGAACAAAAAGGAGAAGCCTGTGATAGGTTTATGTTCTTCTATATTCAGATTTCATTGGTTTTTTTGTTACAATGCAAGCAATACCTAACACTGAATCAGTCACATTATATTTGAACACGGTTCTTAAAAACGTTGTACTGTACATAATGCTGACATTCGTACATAACATGAGCATGTCTTTTCTCCTTGTAGGACCGTCTCGAAGACAAGCATATTGCAAACAGTTGTCAAATGTAAGTGAATGGAATGGTCATTTCTAGCAGTGTATATCATTGACAGGATTTACCCCTACAGTTGTAACCTATAATATTACTCTACGACAATTTGAATTTACACAGACGTATCTGTGATGATCTTATTGACCATCTAAATGAATTTCTTATCCTGACCTGATGCATGCATTTATAAAACTGATCATTTCCATTTGCCAATTTGCAACATTTAACACTTGTTGAATAGCTTGAATATTGAACAGAATTTTTTTGAAGATGTCTCAAAAGCTAATAGAGGAAAAAAAATTGAGAACAAGAGAAAGCTAGCCAGAATAAAATAACAGCAAGCGTTTATAGGAAAATCTGAAAAATAAGTTAATGAAGAGAGCATAGGTCCTACAGTGCATAAGAATGGATAATTAATAGTAGAAAATAAGGAGGTGACAGATGAATTTGACAGATATTTTACATCAGTCTTCACTGTAATGGATACAACATGCTGCAGGCAGTTGTAACTGAAGAAAATTATACACACCAGGAAAGAGACAGTGAGTTTGGAGTTGACACTCAAGGGCCCAGGTCCTGATGGTCTTAATCCTGTAGTATTAAAGAAATGGCTCATCAGAGACAGTTGATGTCCTTAGATTTGGAAAAGGTCTCAGCATATTGGAAATAGCATATGTAACTCCTCTCTTCAGAAACGCTGAAAGCATGATGCTATAGGCAAGTTAGCTTAACATCTATTTTGGGAATATTATTCTACCATTAGTAGTAATAGCAACCAGCTAAGAAAAAAAAAAGTTGATTTGGGAGAGAGAACATTGGCTTTGTGAAAAAGAAATCATGTTAAATTAACGTGCTGTGCATAAAATGTGAATGTCCTTACTTAAAAGGTTTCAAGAAGGCATCTGATAAGGTGCCATGCAAAAAATAAGCACTCATGGCTAGGGACAGCTGTTGGCATGGATACAAGATTGGCTAGCTAATGGGAATCAGAGTTGGCATAAATTCGTCTTTTTCAGGCTGTCAAGATTTAACAATAGTGTCCCCAGAGATTCAGTGCTAGGACCTCAACTGTTTACGATTTATGTAAATAACCTGGATGAAGAGACGGAAGGTATGGTTGCCAATTTGTGAATGAAACAAGTATCGGTAGGAAAGTAAGTTATAAAGCAGTCATGAGGAGGCATCAAAAGTTATAGATTGATTAAATGAGTGAGCAAAGAAGCGATAAAATGTAACATGGAAAAACATGACATGGTTCAATTTGACAGGGAGGATGCAAAAGAAACATTATCAAGTGGTGAGAGATTGCAATGCTCTGAGATGCAGAGGGATTTGAATGTCCTTGTACGTGAATTTTGAAAGGCTAGTGTGTGGGTACAGCAGGTAATTAGAAAGGTAATTGAATGTTGCTGTCACAGTGCATTGGGATAGTGCACTCGAAATCAAGCCCCACCATTCCTAGAGTCATCACAAATGGGAAAAGAATTTACCATTTTATCTGAATTTATCTGACTGCCAAACCCAGGTTAAAAGTAAACATCTAGGCTTTGATACTTAACAAGGAAACAACTGTTTATTAAAATTTAATTTCAACCAGTGGCAGAAAAGAAATATAAATTACTAATTTATAACTTCACCCCTTTCAAAAATCCCACAGACATACAAAGAAACAATAAGACACAATGTTGTGGGTGGGGAAGAACCAAAAATACATGATAGTGGAGTGCAGTCTGGCACTTTGTCTGGACTACAAATGTCGATGAGATGTTTTACATTCGTTTCCTTCATGTTACTTGAATCTCCTGTTGAGGATCCAGGCTTGTGGATATACTAATTCTCAATCTTTGTTTCATTGATGGAGAATTTGCCTTTTATGTCTGGTTGTGGCTTTCCCTCTTGCCTTTCAAGAAGGGAATTTGCAGAAAGAGAGAAAGTAAGTAACATGCTGCTTGGGATTTTCTTTTACTTTCCAGTCATAAAAGAGAGCGAGTCAAATACTTGCTCCTTCAGGCTGTATTGTCCAAACACAAAGCTGTAACTACTCACTCAATCAAAAAGTTGTTACTATGGTGAGTACTCCTAAGCACACAACTGCTCCTGGTTGGAAAAACCAGTCAGACATTTGTCACTGGGCACATGTCCTCGAACTGAGGGTTCTAGCCTACTCCCCCACTGCTTGAACAGAGCAATAGTGCAGATACAAAATGCAATGAGTTCAGGTTGCTTGTGTTTTTTTAAATGCAACATCATTTTCCACCGTTCCGGGGCCTGAAGCAGTATTTTTTCGTACTTTTAAGTTCATAGCCTAAAATATTAAAGTAATCTTTACAATTTTTAGGGAAATTGAGTGCAAAAGGAAGGCAGGTGTGCTTCAGTTACAGGGGCACTAATGTGACCACATCTGGAGTACCACGTACAGTATTGGTTACCTTGTTTAAAGATGGCTGCCTGGAGGCAGTTCAGAGAAGATTGACCAGATTAATACCAGGATTGTGCAAGTCCTCTTATGAGGAGGAGCAGGTTGTATCTGCTTGAGTTTAGACTAAGAGGTGACTTGGTTGAAACATAACATAAAATCATGAAGGAACATGATGATAGATACAGTGATAATGGGAACTGCAGATGCTGGAGAATCCAAGATAATGAAATGTGAGGCTGGATGAACACAGCAGGCCAAGCAGCATCTCAGGAGCACAAAAGCTTTTGTGCTCCGGAGATGCTGCTGGGCCTGCTGTGTTCATCGAGCCTCACATTTCATTATCTATGATGATAGATACAGTTGGGATGCCTGCTGCAGTAGGGAGAATGTAGAAGTAGGAAATACTGTTTAGGAGTAAGGGATCACTTGATTGAGGTGATTTCTGTGTGCGTGCCCCCCCCCCCCCCCCCCCCCCCCCCCCCCCCCGAACAGGTGGTGGGTCTTTGAAATACTGCCTGAAAAGGTGGTAGTAGTAGTGTGTTTGAATATTTTTAAGGTATCAACCTGTTAAGGAAGGGGGTGAAAAGCTATAGGGCTCAGTAGGAATGCAGATTTGAGCTTACAATCAGATCATCTGTGATTGTATTAAATAACAGAGTCAGTTCAAGGAGCTGAATGGCCTACTCCTATTTCTTACGTAATTTAGTCACTAGGGCTATCCTGTTCAGCACTGCAAGTGAGAAATTTTATCATTTCAGGGAAAATAAATTTGTCCAAGCTAGATTTAGTTTTCTTAATTGTAGCATTTTCTCTGATCATCTTGGAGAGTTGAAATTAAAAATAAATTTTCATGCCCAGATCAGAAGCTGTAATTTCATTGCATCTATTCATGAGTAATTCAGTCAGAAATCGTGCCCTGCACCTGTACAGCATGAATACTGACCTTCAAGTTGAATAGAATTTGTTATGATCAGTTTCTGATGGCAAATTTTCCCCATAAAGGGCACATATTAGGATGTCCCCTTTACTGAAAACAGGAAGTTATGTAAAATCCTCATCTATTATCATCATTAAATTATGTGTAGTTCTTACAAAGACCTTTCCAGCAGTTTTGGTGTTTATTATCAGATGCCTCTCCTTTCTTTGCACAGTGCCTTTGAGAAACTTTTCTATGTTAAAGATGCAAGACAAGGACTGCATTTATTATTTAATTGCTGCAAAGCCAAAACATTTCCATCTAATAGGATCTATTCTTTCTGAAAAGGAGACTGACAGTTGTCATGATTTTTTAAAAAATCTTTTCAATGGCACAAACATAGTACAGTGCCCAATGTCACCTCAAATTTGTGTTCAAAATTAATGTAACAACAAATGTGTTAAACTTAAGTATGAGCAAGACCGATTTTGTTTGCGAATCAACTTGTATTGGATAACATGTTCCTACATGTTTACAGAATAGATTCAATATACATTGTATCTGGCCAAAAAAATGTAAAATCAAACTGTTCACTTCTGTATTTCAGGGTTGTTGGTGAAGATGCCTTAAATGGTAAGACTTACATTTCAGTATGGTTTTATGTCGCATGTTTTTCAAGAAGTGTAGCATTTTAAGAAAGCAAGTTATCTTGATGCAATACATCGTTAAAAGGCTGTGAGCCTTGGCGTTTGGCTTTCACCTGTTTGATTTTGAAAGTTTAAACGACACATTAACCTGTAAGGGCACACCTTGTTTTACTGCCCAAACTGTTTTGTGCTCATGAGCCACATTCTAAAGAATGTTAAATTTGTTGATGCTCAATGTGTGGAGTTCAAATGGATTTTCATAAGTGAAATAACGTTGTGCTAATATTCCAAATCCAGTATCAACCTCTAAGACCGAATTCCAATAAGCCTCTAACAGCTAAGCAGTTTACAGTCTGCTGTATCTTGAGTGAGTGTACCCTGTCCAAACGGCATAATTGCATTCCTTCTGAGTGAATTTTGGAACATGTCCTTTACAAACACGTTAATCTTATTTCTTACATTAGCCTTGCTTAATACTGCAGCTGTTTCTGCATTACTGACTTGTCCTATGCAGGCAAAACCCATTTCAAATGGGTCATTCTATACAAAATCTATATAAAATCAGCCTTGAATGTGGGGCTATGCTTGAAGTATTTGTACTGGACCAGCATAGAAAACTACAAGAGTTAACTTTACAACAAACCCACAGATACTTTCTCTCACGTTCCCTCACATTGAAATCCACAGCAAAGCAGTAAGTTCTGGCCTCAACAGCAAAATGAACACCATTCACCCTCCCTCAGAGATAGTAGGAACTGCTAATGCTGGAGCCAGAGATAATAAGGTGTGGAGCTGGATGAACACAGCAGGAAGGCTGATGTTTTGGGTCTGGACCCTTCTTCAGAAATGGGGGAGGAGAAGGGGGCTATGAAATAAAGAAATAGCTGGAGAGAAGACGGACAGGTCAAGGAGACGGGGATCAGGCTGGTACGGGTGAGTGTAGGTAGGGAGTTGGAATGGGGGTTGATCAGGTGTGGGCGGAGGGGCGGATAGTTGGGAGAAAAGACGGATGGGTCAAGGAGGCATTGACGAGCTGGGCTGGCCTTGGGATGAGATCAGGGGTAGGGAGATTTTGAGACTTGTAAAGTCCACATTGAGACCATTGGGCTGCAGACTTCCCAGGCAGAATATGAGGTGCTGTTCCTCTGGCTTTTGGGTGGCATCGTTGTGGCATTAACCCTCTGTCTCCTTCCTGGACCTGTCCCTCTCCGTCTCCATCTCTGGTGACTGCCTTGAAACCGAACGTCTTTTTCGAGCCCACCAACTCCCACAGCTACCTAGACTACACCTCCTCTCACCCACCTTTGTGCCAGAATGTGATCCCCTGCTCCCAATTCCTCCGTCTCTGCCACTCCCAAACTTCTCAGGTGTCTTTCTATTTCAAGGACTGTAACTACCCCCCCACCCCCACCCCCCCCCCACCCCCCCCGCCCATGCTTGAAACAACTGCATCTCTAGCACTTCCCACATTTCTGCCCTCGTCCCCTCCCCCCAGCAGAAATAAAGAGAGACTGTCCCTTGTCCTCACATCACCCCACCAGCCTTCACATCCAACATATCATTCTCCGCCACAATCAGGGAGATCTCTCCCACCCTACCCCTATCTGCCTTTCATAGGGACCACTCTCTCCACGACTCCCTCATCCGCTGTATACTTCTCACTAACCCCACCGCCCTAGCACCTATTCCTGCAACCGCAGGAAGTGCTACACCAGCCCCTACACCTCCCCCCTCACCTCCATTCAAGGCACAGCACAAAACACACCTTCCACATCAGACATGGATTTACCTGCACATCTGTCAACTTGGTCCGCTGTATCTGCTGCTCCCGATGTGGCCTGTTCTACATCGGTGAGACCAAACGGAGGCTTGGAGACCATTTTGTAAAGCATCTGTGCAACAGATGACAACACCTTCCAGTCACAAACCATTTCAACTCCCCTTCCCACTTCCTGGGTGACATGTCCATTCTGGGCCGCCTCCACTGTCAAAAAGATGCCACCCAGAAACTGGAGGAACAGGCCTCATCCGATGACAGACCCTCCCTCTCGTCCCTGACGCAACCTGTCCGCCATCTCTCTCACGTACACTCCTCCCGCCTCACTGACCAATTCCCACCACTGCCTACCTGGATTCGCTTATCACCATCCCATCTACCATCCCCCACTCTCTCTAATTATTTGAGTTCTCTTCCCTCTCCCTATTTCTGAAGAAGGGTCCTGACCCAAAATGTCAACTTTCCTGCTTCCCTAGTGCTGCCTGTCCTGCTGTGTTCCTCCAGCTCCACACTGTGTTCTCTCTGACTCCAGTAGTTCTTGCTGTCTGTCACCATTATCTTTCTGTATAACTGCTTGTCGGGTTGCTTTGATATCGGTATGGAAACCTGTTGATGATATTTGTACTACAAATCATCTGCAAGAGACTCAAAATGTGCATCCATTAAAATAAATGGCTTTAATGCTGTCTTAGTACTTTCAGTTCCAAATTAAATCCCCCTCTCTCTATATCTATTGAGAGTAGCTGTTTCATATGTCTTTTAATGTCCATTTTGTTTTAGCACAACACTTCTACAATCCTCAAACTCATACGAGATACAAGAAAATGGGAGGTGAGATATACTGACATATACACAATTTTTTTCGTAAAAAATATTAAACAAAAATATGTTGGCTTTTGTTTTTAAACAGAACAATATTTTTGGAGAATTCTTCCGGAAGATGATGATCCTGTCTGATATGTCCATTATTAGTATTTATAGGAAAAGATACAAGATGTGATAGAAATATGCACAAGGCCTTGGTGAGACCACTCCTTGAGTATTGTGTACAGTTTGGTGTCCTAGTCTGAGGAAGGACATTCTTGTTATTTGAGGGAGTCCAGCGAAGGTTCACCAGACTGATTCCCGGGATGACTGATGTATGAGGAACGACTGGATTGACTGGGCTTGCACTTTCTGGAATTTAGAAGAATGGTTGGGGGGGTGTGGAGAGGGTGGGAGAGTCTCATAGAAACACACAAAATCCTGGTGGGACTGGACAGGCTAGATGTGGGAAGAACGTTCTCAATGTTGGGGAAGCCCAGAACTAGGGGTCACAGTCTAAGAATAAGGGGTAAGCTATTCAGAAGTGAGATGAAGAAGAATTTCTTCACTAAGGGTTGTCAACCTGTGGAATTCTCTCCCAAGGGTGGCTGTTGGGGCCACTTCATTAGATATATTCAAGAGGGAGCTGGACATGGCCCTTGCAGCTAAAGGGATCGAGGAGTATGGGGAGAAAGTGGGAGGGGGACATTGAAATTGCTTGATCAGTTATGATCATATTGAATGATAGTGTAGGCTCAAAGGGCTGAATGGCCTACTCCTGCACCTATTTTGTGTTTCTATCCTCCTTATACTCCTTCCTGTTGCAAGAATTCAGTTTAATTTTATTTGAAAAAGATTTAATCTTATTTTTTATCTTCTACCTCAGTGATTGGATCTCCTTTCAAGCCTGTACTGGATGTCAATTACTATTACTCAGGTCAGAATTACTAAATAAATAAATAAATAAATTCCTACATGAAAGATGCCTCAATAAATTGGCTAATTGAGATGTGTACTTTTTTTTAAACAGCTGTTGAGAGGAACAATTTGATGAGGCTTTCTCAGAGCATTCCCTTCACTCCCCTCCCAAACAGAGGTGGGTAGCAGTAGCATTGATTCCAGGCAGAACTGATGTTTTTAACTAGATTGTACTGCGTTTAGCCATTCATTCAGCTAACACATTCTACTGCTCCATATTCAACATCTTCTGTTAAATATGTATAAAATTTACTATTCTTCTCATTCATATGACATGAAAATAACTTTTAGCAAAGCTCAGCATGTCTGGCAACATCTACAAAGAAACATTAGACCCTTCCTCAGAGCCAGACCCAAAACATTAACTCTGATTTTTCAGCACAGATGCTGCCAGACTTGCTGAGGTTTTCCAGCAACTTCTGTTTTTATTCCTAATTTACAGCATCCTCAGTTTTTCGGTTTTCACTTTTATCAGTGTCTTGGAATCATCAACTGCAATCTTAAGATTTTGACCTAACAAATGTTAGTTTACCTTTAAATATTTTCTATGATCTGTTGTTAGATTGCTACTGTTTCCTTTAAATTCTCCTCGAGCAGTTTTCTGTTCTGTCGCTCATTTATCAGGTTGTAGTGTGCAGTCACTAGTCATCACTTTTTTTTTAATGTAGTTCATTTGTAAGATTTTTTTTTCTGTACTCTGAAATGTGTAGTGGTTACATGCAACTGATCACCTTACTGACCTGCATCACCATAGTGAGCAGCAGCTAAAATATGCAGAAGCAGAGAGTGGGAAAGTGCTATTTTCTGTTTTGAAGAATCTTGTTGGATTTCATTCCCAATAATGGACAGAGACCTCCTTGAATATGTAGGGATTATTAGATATGATTTCCTGGACTTCACAATTCAAGGTACAGTACACTAGATCTCTAAAGCATTGATGTACAGTGTATTTTTTTTTAAACAAGCATCAATGCCAGTATTGTTTGCCTTAGACTATGCCGTTAGAATGATTTTATTCCCCTGAAACACTACTCTTGTCAATCCATTCAGTAACTCTGTAGCTTTAGGACAGAATGTAATGTCTTGGCAACTTCCATCCTTGTCAAAAATATTACATTTTATCCTCTGTATTACTAGGGAGGCTTTTTGAAAAGACTGACACTTGGATTTACATTTATTGCCGAAATACGTTGCACCGTTTGGAGAAGTATGTAGGCATCTAAGTTGTAGTATCATTTTATTTATTAGTAAATTGTCAGGTTTAAACCTGCTGCTGAAATTTTGGCAGAGTCCCCTCACCTCTGGTTATCTTACAACTGTGTCATCTGATTACTGATCATACTGTCAGCAGAAATAGTTTGTCCTCAGTTACTCATCAGAGCCCTTCATGATTTTAAACCTCTTAAATCTTCTCTTCCCTTTTTTATGCAGTGAACAATTCCTCCTTTTCTACTGTCCACATAACTGGCATCCCTGCCTGGTATTTTTCTAATGAAACCGCTCTTCCCCTCTTGTAATCCTTTGATATGCTCCAAATGTATGGATTGTGCAGACCCCAGCTGTGGCACACCCCTTTTTCAGTTATTGAATTTATTACTGTCATCTTGTTATTTCTTTCAAAGTCCATTGCTTCATATTTCTGTCGTTTACTTAAATATACCATGTGTCTGGCCTTCTGCTGTGTGTTTGACTATTACCTTCTAACTTTGGAGCTATTTTCAATATCCTGAAGTCATGCATGTTAAATTCTCATTAGGAGGCTAAGATCAGCAAATATTTTAATTATGGAGCAAATTATTCAACTTAAAACATTTACTTCATGGAATGCCTTAATCGCCTCTTTGGGTATATCAGGGAAGTTGAAGGTATCTTTTGTTCATAGGGTGAGCCCAGTGAGACATTGGACAAAATAAATCTGAGTTGTGAGAAGAATATTTTATTTTTGTGCAATTCAATTGAATTGCAAACAGAAATAAAGAGTTCTTAGATGGCTGGTCTGTCAGTTTGCCAGTCTGTCATTTCATTAACTTAACCTTATCAGCCAGTGTTGTACAAATTCAGGTTACAGCACCATCTACTGGAATTGAAGTGCAACACACTATGCAAGATTTTGTGAATTATATAACATAGAACTGTACAGCACAGGAACAGCTCCTTTGTCCCATAATGTTGTGCCTAACATGATGCCAAATTAAACTAACCCTTTCTGCCTGTCCTCAGTCCATATCCCTCCATTCCTTGCATGTTCATGTGCTTATCTAAAAGTCTCTTAAACACCTCAATCACATCTACCTCCACCACCACTCCTGGCAGCACATTCCAGACTCCTACCACTGTGTAAAATACTTGCCCCTCACATCTCCTTTGAACTGCCCCAAGTTAGTTTTAGACATTTCAACTCCTGGGAAAAAATTCTGATCATCAACCCTATCCATATATCTCATAATTTTATAGACTTCAATCAAGTCTCCCCTCAGCCTTTGCTGCTGCCAAGAAAACAACCCAAGCTTTTCCAGTCTCTCCTGATTGTCCACACCCTCGAATCTGGGCAGCATTCTGTTAAATCTTTTCTCTGCTCTCTCTAAAGTCTCCCCATCCTTCCTGTAATGCGGCAACCAGAATTGAAGGCAGCATCTCAAGCGTGGCCTAACCAAAGTCATATTAAACTGCAACATGACGTCCTGACTCTTGTACTCAATTCTCCATCTAATAAAGGCAAGCATGCCATGTGCTGCCTTTACCACCCTATTTACTTGCGTGGCCACTCTGAGGGAGTTATGGACTTCAACCCCAAGATCCCTCTGCATTAATGATGTTCAGGATCTTGCCATGAACTGCATACTTTTTCTTTAACATTTGCTCTCTAAAGTGCAGCACCTCACGCCTTAGCCAGATTAATCTCCACCTGCCATTTTTCTGCCTGTATTTGCAACTGATCCGAATCACTTGAAAAAAATTCTAAACCATGCAAAACTCAAGCAATATTTGTATCATCTGCAAAATTGCTAACCCATCCATCTACATTTTCAGCCAAGTCATTTGCATATATCACAAATATCAGAGACCCCAGTACAGATGCTGCGGAACACCACAAGTCACAAGCCTCCAGGCTAAAAAACACCCTTCCACCACTACCTCTGTTTTGTGTGAGCAAGCCAATTCTGAATCCAAGTGGCCAAATCACCATGGATCCCATGCATCTCATTCTTCTGGTTGAGCCTACCATGAGGGACCTTGTCGAAAACCTTACTAAAATTCACTTAGACAACATCCGCTGCTCTATCCTCATTGCTCGCCATTGATTTAACAAGGTGTAGAGCTGGATGAATACAGCAGGCCAAGCAGCATTAGAGGAGCAGGAAGGCTGATGTTTCGGGCCTAGATCCTCCTTCAGAAGCCTGCTGTGTTCATCCAGCTCAACACCTTGTTATCTCAGATTCTCCAGCGTCTGCAGTTCCTACTATCTCTCACCGTTGATTTCCCTGCTTGAACAGAGGAATAACATTAGCTACTTGCCAGTTCTCCGGGACCTCTCCAGTGGCTCATGATGCGAAGCTCTTGGTAAATGCCTAAGCACACTCCTCTCTTGCACCCTGTCAATAACCTGGGGCCTTATCCACCTTAATGCACTTCAAGAGTCCCAACACCACTCCTTTCTTGATCTCGAAACGCCCTAGCATATTAGCATGCTTCACGCACATCTCGCTATCCTCTGTATCCTTCTGGGTGAATCCTGACGCAAAGTATTCTTTAGGATCTCGCCCACATCCTCTGTCACCAAGCACAAGTTCCCAACTTTATCCTTGAGTGATCTTACCTTCTTGTGAATTATCTTGTTAGTTACTTTAATCCTTTTAATATACGTATAGTATGCCTTGGGATTCTTTTTCACCCCACTTGCCAAGATCATTTCATGACTTGAGTTCTTTCCAGTTTTATTTGTATTCATAGAACATAGAAAAGTACAGCACAGTACAGGCCCTTCGGCCCACGATGTTGTGCCGTGGAATATTCCTAGTCCAAAAATAAAATAACCTAACCTACATTCCCCTCAATTCACTGCTGTCCATGTGCATGTCCAGCAGTCACTTAAATGTCACTAATGACTCTGCTTCCATGATTACCACTGGCAAACTATTCCATGCGCTCACGACTCTCTGGGTGAAGAACCTCCCTCTGACGTCTCCTCTATACCTTCCTCCTAACACCTTAAAACTGTGACCCCTCGTGGCAGTCAATCCTGCCCTGGGGAAATGTCTCTGGCTATCGACTCTATCCATGCCTCTCATTACCTTGTACACCTCGATCAGGTCACCTCTCTTCCTCCTTCTCTCCAGAGAGAAAAGTCTGAGCTCAGTCAACCTCTTCTCGTAAGACAAGCCCTCCAGTCCAGGCAGCATCCTGGTAAACCTCCTTTGCACCCACTCCAAAGCCTCCACATCTTTCCTATTATAGGGCGACCAGAACTGGACACAATATTCCAAGTGTGGTCTCACCAGGGTTTTGTAGAGCTGCAGCATAACCTCGCGGCTCTTAAACTCGATCTCCCTGTTAATGAACGCCAAAACACCATATGCTTTCTTAACAACCTTATCCACCTGGGTGGCAACATTGAGGGAGCTATGCACGTGAACACAAAGATCCCGCTGTTCCTCCACACTGCCGAGAATCCTGCCTTTAATCCTATATTCAGCATTTAAGTTCGACCTTCCAAAATGCATCACTTTGCATTTATCCAGGTTGAACTCCATCTGCCATTCCTCAGCCCAGCTCTGCATTCTCAGCCCAGTCTCGCTGAAGCCTGCAATAGCCCTCGATACTATCAACGGCACCTCCAACCTTTGTGTCATCAGCAAACATACTAACCCACCCCTCAACCTCCTCTTCCAAGTCATTTATAAAAACTACAAAGAGCAGAGGTCCAAGAACAGAGCCCTGCGGGACACCACTCAGCACTGACCTCCAGGCAGAATACTTACCATCTACACCACTCTCTGCCTCCTGTCAGCCAACAATTCTGAATCCAGACAGCCAAATCACCCTGTATCCCATACCTCCTGACTTTATGAATGAGCCTGCCGTGGGGAACCTTATCAAATGCCTTGCTGAAGTCCATGTACGCCACATCCACTGCTTGACCCTCGTCAACCTGTCTCATGACTTCCTCAAAGAACTCAGTAAGATTTGTAAGGCATGACCTGCCCCCCTCAAAGCCATGCTAACTTCCTTTAATCACGCTATGCTTTTCCAAATAGTCATAAATCCTATCCCTCAGAATTCTCTCCAAAACCTTGCTGACCACAGACGTAAGACTGACTGGTGTGTAATTTCCCGCAATTTCCCTATTCCCTTTCTTGAAAAGAAGAACAACATTTGTCTCCCTCCAATCTTCTGGTACGACTCCCATGGAGAGTGAGGAAGCAAAGATCTTTGCCAGCGGCTTAGCAACCTCCTTTCTCGCTTCCCGGAGCAAGCTAGGATAAATTTGGTCTGGCCCTGGGCACTTATCAATCTTAATGTTTGCCAAAATTTCCAGCACATCAACTTCCTCAATCTTGATCTGTTCAAGCCTGTTGTCCTGCTCCTCAAAGTTCTCATTCACAACAAGGTCCCTTTCCCTAGTGAAAACCAAAGCAAAAAACTCATTTAGGGCTTCCTCTATCTGGTCAGACTCCACACACATGTTCCCTACCTTCTCCCTGATCGGCCCTACCTTCTCCCTGATCATTCTCTTATTCCTCATGTATGAGTAAAATGCCTTCGGGTTCTCCCTAATCCTTCCTGCCAAGCCTTTTTCATGCCACCTCCTGGCCCTCCTCAGTCCACTTCTGAGCCCCTTCCAAGCAAGCCTGTAATCCTCTAAAGCTGTGCTAGACCCTTGCTTCCTCCACTTTATGTATGCTGCCTTTTTCTTTTTGACAAGAAGCACCTCTGTACCCATCATCCAAGGCTCCTTAATCTTGCCTCTTCTTACCTGTCTCAGAGGAACAAATTTATACATCACTCACAACAACTGCTCCTTAAACAGCCTCCACGTGTCTGCTGTGCCCTTTCTGTGGAACAATTGCTCCCATCTGTACTTCCCAACTTCTATCTGATAGCGTCATAGTTTCCTTTACCCCAGTTAAATATCTTCCCCTGGTAACTGCTCCTTTTTCTTATTTATTTTCTTATTCCTCACGGGTCCTGTCTGATTTTAGTTTCCTAAACCTTACGTGTGCTGCTTTTCTCATTTTAACTAAATTCATAACTTCCCTCGTTATCTAAGGGTCCCTTACTTTACCGTCCTTGTCCTTCCGTCTTACTGGAACATGCAGCTCCTGAACTCTGATCAGGAGGTCTTTAAACAATTCCCACGTGTCAAATGTGAACTTGCCTGATAACAGCTCCTCCCAATTAACATTCTTAACTCCTGCTTAACAGTGCCAGAATTTAGTGCCACAATTTAGTATCTTGCCACAAGGTCCTGACTTATCGTTATTCATACCTATCTTAAAGCTTAAGGAGTCCACTTCATAGAAATACAGAAACATGAGCAATTTATAACAAGTGAAGCCTTTTTGCAGATATATTTCTGCACGTGTGGTTGAGGAACAAAGGATGCAATATGTGAGGATCATTTGATGGACAGACAGCAGGACTAGCCACTAATTTTCAGATTGCAAGTCACTATTGGTAGAGTGTCCCAGGAATTAGTGCTTGGGCCTCAGCTATTTACAATTGATTGATATAATCTATATGATGAGCTAGATTTGGGGATGGGGAGTGTGATATTATCAGCAAACATGAATAATACAAAGCTGAAGAGGGAACTTTGCTGTAAGGAGGACTCCAGACTGCAGATTGCAATGGTGAGTGGACAGGAAGGTGACAAACAGAAAGCAATCAGTTTTGGGAGAAATAGCAAGTAAGTCATAACAAATCTTCATTCATATTAATTCATGGCTAAAAGGTTTCTCCTGTCAGAAGAGATTGGGTAAGAAGGACTTTTACAAAGTATATCCGTCTCTATCAAATTCTGTATTTAGGACAGTGTAACACAGGAATAGGCCCTTCAAGCCACCAAGACTGTGCTGAACAATAATGCCTTTCTAAATTAAAAACCTTTTGTCCCTACCTGTATTCCCTCTATTTATACGTGTATTAGTGTATCTATCATGATACCTCCTTAAACATTGTTATCCTGTCTGCCATCCCCATCACTTCTGGCAGTGCATTCCAGGCACTTACTGTCTTGTGTGTAAAATAAAAACTTACCTCTCGCCTCTCCTTTAAACTTTTCCCCTTTTACATTAAATTCAAGCCCCCCGTAATTGACATTTCTATCCTGGGAACAGTAGGCTCCGACTATCCATTCAATCCATGCCCTTTTATCCTTTCCCCACCAAGCCCCTGGCACTGAGTCCCAGTCAATATATGGGAAGTTATACCACAACAACCCTATTGTTACATTTTTCATGAGCTGTCCACATTCCTGTTCCTCTATCACCAGCAGGCTATTGGGAGGCCTATAAATACAGTCCTAGCAAAGTGATTGCATTCTTCCTGTTTTACCCACATGGGCTCACTGCATGAGCCCTCAAAGGTGTCCCCCCTCAGTACAGCTGTGATATTCTCCCTAATCGGTAACACAACTCTCCCATGTCTCTTCCAGACCCCTTTATTATGCCCGAAACACATGAATCCTGGAATATTAAACAGCTAACCGTGTCCTCCTCTCAACCAAGTCTCTGTGAGAGCTACAGCATTATAGTTAGATTTATTAATCCAAGCTCTGGGATCATCTGTCTTACCTGTCATACTCCCACATTAAAACAAACGCCTCTCCGACCACCAGTCCTGCTGTGCTCTGTAACCACTCCGTCTGATCTTCCTCATGGTCTTGCTGGCCTCGGTGTCTGACTGCTGTTGTATCATTTTACATGCTGACCTATTGCTCTGCCCCCACCATGCTATTATGATTATTTCTGATCTTTCCGTGCATACCTTGTTTCTACTTTTTAGCCCTTGGTTGTTTAAGCCGGTGTTACATTTGTTTAAATTCTCTCTCATCGTGCTGATTAAGCTGTAGCAATGATCCCGGTCTCTGCTTTGTTCACTTGCAAAGCAAGAGTCTTAATAAGTCCCACTTGCCACAAAACTGGTTATGTGTTCTAAAAGAGATAATGGGAACTGCAGATGCTGGAGATTCCAAGATAATAAAATGTGAGGCTGGATGAACACAGCAGGCCAAGCAGCATCTCAGGAGCACAAAAGCTGACGTTTCGGGCCTAGACCCTTCATCAGAGAGGGGGATGGGGGGAGGGAACTGGAATAAATAGGGAGAGAGGGGGAGGCGGACCGAAGATGGAGAGCAAAGAAGATAGGTGGAGAGGGTGTAGGTGGGGAGGTAGGGAGGGGATAGGTCAGTCCAGGGAAGACGGACAGGTCAAGGAGGTGGGATGAGGTTAGTAGGTAGCTGGGGGTGCGGCTGGGGGTGGGAGGAAGGGATGGGTGAGAGGAAGAACCGGTTAGGGAGGCAGAGACAGGTTGGACTGGTTTTGGGATGCAGTGGGTGGGGGGGAAGAGCTGGGCTGGTTGTGTGGTGCAGTGGGGGGAGGGGATGAACTGGGCTGGTTTAGGGATGCAGTGGGGGAAGGGGAGATTTTGAAACTGGTGAAGTCCACATTGATACCATATGGCTGCAGGGTTCCCAGGCGGAATATGAGTTGCTGTTCCTGCAACCTTCGGGTGGCATCATTGTGGCAGTGCAGGAGGCCCATGATGGACATGTCATCAAGAGAATGGGAGGGGGAGTGGAAATGGTTTGCGACTGGGAGGTGCAGTTGTTTGTTGCGAACTGAGCGGAGGTGTTCTGCAAAGCGGTCCCCAAGCCTCCGCTTGGTTTCCCCAATGTAGAGAAAGCCGCACCGGGTACAGTGGATGCAGTATACCACATTGGCAGATGTGCAGGTGAACCTCTGCTTAATGTGGAATGTCATCTTGGGGCCTGGGATGGGGGTGAGGGAGGAGGTGTGGGGACAAGTGTAGCATTTCCTGCGGTTGCAGGGGAAGGTGCCGGGTGTGGTGGGGTTGGAGGGCAGTGTGGAGCGAACAAGGGAGTCACGGAGAGAGTGGTCTCTCCGGAAAGCAGACAGGGGTGGGGATGGAAAAATGTCTTGGGTGGTGGGGTCAGATTGTAAATGGCGGAAGTGTCGGAGGATAATGCGTTGTATCCGGAGGTTGGTAGGGTGGTGTGTGAGAACGAGGGGGATCCTCTTGGGGCGGTTGTGGCGGGGGCGGGGTGTGAGGGATGTGTCGCGGGAAATGCGGGAGACGCGGTCAAGGGCGTTCTCAATCACCGTGGGGGGGAAAGTTGCGGTCCTTAAAGAACTTGGACATCTGGGATGTGCGGGAGTGGAATGTCTTATCGTGGGAGCAGATGCGGCGGAGGCGGAGGAATTGGGAATAGGGGATGGAGTTTTTGCAGGAGGGTGGGTGGGAGGAGGTGTATTCTAGGTAGCTGTGGGAGTCGGTGGGCTTGAAATGGACATCAGTTACAAGCTGGTTGCCTGAGATGGAGACTGAGAGGTCCAGGAAGGTGAGGGATGTGCTGGAGATGGCCCAGGTGAACTGAAGGTTGGGGTGGAAGGTGTTGGTGAAGTGGATGAACTGTTCGAGCTCCTCTGGGGAGCAAGAGGCGGCGCCGATACAGTCATCAATGTACCGGAGGAAGAGGTGGGGTTTGGGGCCTGTGTAGGTGCGGAAGATGGACTGTTCCACGTAACCTACAAAGAGGCAGGCATAGCTGGGGCCCATGCGGGTGCCCATGGCCACCCCCTTAGTCTGTAGGAAGTGGGAGGAGTCAAAAGAGAAGTTGTTGAGTGTGAGGACGAGTTCCGCTAGGCGGATGAGAGTGTCGGTGGAGGGGGCCTGGTCGGGCCTGCGGGACAGGAAGAAGCGGAGGGCCTTGAGGCCATCTCCATGCGGAATGCAGGTGTACAGGGACTGGACGTCCATGGTGAATATGAGGTGTTGGGGGCCAGGGAATTGGAAGTCCTGGAGGAGGTGGAGGGCGTGGGTGGTGTCACGGACATAGGTGGGGAGTTCCTGGACCAAAGGGGAGAAAATGGAGTCCAGATAGGTGGAGATGAGTTCGGTGGGGCAGGAGCAGGCTGAGACGATGGGTCGACCAGGGCAGGCAGGTTTGTGGATTTTGGGAAGGAGATAGAAACGGGCTGTGCGGGGTTGGGGAACAATGAGGTTGGAGGCTGTGGGTGGGAGGTCCCCTGAGGTGATGAGGTCATGAATGGTGTTGGAGATGATGGTTTGGTGCTCGGGTGTGGGGTCATGATCGAGGAGGCGGTAGGAGGTGGTGTCGGAGAGTTGGCGTCTGGCCTCGGCGATGTAGAGGTCAGTACGCCATACTACCACTGCGCCACCCTTGTGTGCGGGTTTGATGGTGAGGTTGGGGTCGGAGCAGAGGGAGCGGAGGGCTGCCCGTTCTGCGGGGGAGAGGTTGGAGTGGGTGAGAGGGGTGGAGAGGTTGAGGCGGTTAATGTCTCGACGGCAGTTGGAGATGAAGAGGTCGAGGGAGGGTAGGAGGCCTGGGGGTGGTGTCCAGGAGGAGGACTTGTGTTGGAAGCGGGTGAAGGGGTCAGTGGAAGGAGGGTTGGGTTCCCGGTTGAAGAAGTAGGCGTGGAGGCGAAGACGGCGGAAAAACTGCTCTATGTCCGACCGTGACTGGTATTCGTTGATGTGTGGTTGTAGGGGGACAAAGGTGAGCCCCTTGCTCAGGACTGACCGTTCGTCCTCAGTCAGTGGGAGGTCTGGGGGGATGGTGAAGATTCGGCAGGGCTCAGGGTGGCTGTCTCCTCTGGGGTTGCAGGCTGTGGAGGTTGTGGGCGGAGCGATGATGTCGTCGGCCGTGGGCGGGGTTCCGTCGGCCGTGGGCGGGGTTCCGTCGGCGTCGACCGTGGGCGGGGTTCCGTCGGCGTCGGCCGTGGGCGGGGTTCCGTCGGCCGTGGGCGGGGTTCCGTCGGCGGTGGGAGGATCGGGGTGGGCGGCAGCAGCTGAGGTGAGGGTGGTGTGTGGGCTGTAGTACCTGGACGTGGAGGTGGTGACTGCAGCAGCGGTTCCGGAAGTTCTGTGGCCGGCGGAGGCCGATGTGACGTCATCGGTGGGGTCTCCGGCCGTGTCCTCATGGTCAATGGCGGCGGGTGCATGGTGGGGGAGGGGCAGGGACAGAGTCGGGATTTGGGAGGCGCAGGAATCCTCTTGTGGGTGGCAGGGGCCAGTGAGTTGGTTGTACTTACGATTTTTGGTGTCCAGTAAAGCTGAGTGGAACTGGGTGTTCAGTCTGTGGATCCTGCGGAGGATAAAAAACAGCAGGGGTCCCTTGCAGGTCTGGGAGAGGGAGGCTCTGAGCTGGGGCAGGCTGGATTGCAGTGCCTGGAGGTGCCGGCGCATGGCTGCGAGTGTCTGTTTCAGGACTCGCAGGGAGAACCGCTTCTGAAGGGTCTGAATATTCTGGGTGTAGAGGTGGTCACGGTTGGGGCCAAATTGGGAAGGCTGAAATGTGGACTGTAGTCCCTTGGGGATGATCTGGTTCCGTAGGCAGGTGCTGAGAAAGGTGATGTGGCTGTGGTACCTGGTTTGCTTCAGGACATGGTCGAGCAGTTTCAAGGCCGAAGAGATTACAAGAGAGTTGCAATGGGAGAGAGATTCCCTGAGGTTGGTCCGGAGGGAGGAGGGTCAGCTTTTGTGCTCCTGAGATGCTGCTTGGCCTGCTGTGTTCATCCAGCCTCACATTTTATTATATGTGTTCTAAAAGGCCTGCCTGCTGCACCATGTTCCTCGCCACGTGTTAACCTTGTTTTCATTTTCAGTCTTCTCGAGTTAGATTTTTGGCACTAAAGTCTCAAAGGTTTATGGCAATCGGGCAACAAAGTAGCATAGTGGCATATGTCAATAATGCTGTTTTTGAATGGTAGGACAGGGTTGCAGACCATATAACAGAGGCCTGCACCTGTTTGTTATGCTGTTAAATCATGGAGGTGAAAAGAATAAGAGAAAGATAGCACATATCACGCTTGAGTTTAAATGTTGGAAGCAAAGTGAGAAGTTCTTAGACTTTTTTGATCCTGGGGAAAATGTGTTTTAGTTGGAGACTGCAAACTCCTGATGATTTTAACACAAAAGCAATGATGTGATGGAGTTTTTTTTTGTTTTTGAAGTGTTTTTTCTTGCAGAGGAACAAATGTAGATCATTCAGGCAACTAATGACCGCATAATATATTTGAGAGATACAACTGAAAAAGGTGGTTACTGCTTGCTGCTTTGTTGTTCTATTATGGATCTGATCTAAACCTTCTCACACTTCACATTTCTCTTGTGTTGAAGGTGAACCTGTGACTATATATAGGCTGGAGGAAAGCTCACCAATCAGTCTAAACAATAGCATGTCATCCTGGTCCCAACAAGGGCGATGTGCCAAGATTGAGTTTTTAAGCAAGGAAGAAATGGGAGGGGGATTGAGGCGAGCCTTAAAAGTGGAATGCACGTGGGCAGAGTTCGATATTCTGAAACCAGGTCAACTGTATATCGTGAAGTCTTTTCTTCCTGAAGTTGTGAATACATGGAAAAGAATCTACAAGGAAGATACTGTGTTACATCTGTGTTTGAAGGTAAATTTATTTTATGCTGAAATATTTATTAATGCCTCAAAAAGTTGACTGTAGCTTTGTTTAAGTTTGTAATCATGTTGCTAATATTGCCTTATAATTTTGTGCCCCTTGTAAATATTAAAATTTGCAATCAGTGACTGTCAATTTACAGAAAAGAAGCTGACCCAGCTTTATCAATTGAAATGACATTTTTCTCAATAGTTTTATAATTGTAATTTTTTACTTGTGGACAGTTTGTAGACATGAGTTTGTTTGAAAATGTTGGAAGAAAGAATCTAAACGATCCTGGAGTTGTACCTGGAAAAGCTGATCCAGCCAAACTACATCCCCTACACATTATTGTATATTTGTCCTGTATGGTCTAAAATGTCCATGGCTTCAGTTATTGATTGTTTGAAGTGATTTATCATTGAATCTAGTATTAAAAAATCTGTTGTTTGTTGGGTGAATGTTGTTAATGTAAAAGAAGTACATGTGGATCTGGACTCAACAAAGTTCATCTTTCCTATTGTCTTGTGCAAATTCTGTCCGTACATGGTGCATTGTAATGTCAGTGAATACAACTTATTGCAGGGTGGTGGCTCAGTGGTTAGCACTGCAGCCTGTCAGCGCCAGGGTCCCAGGTTCGATTCCGCCCTTGGGCAACTGTCTGTGTGGAGTTTCCATGTTCTCTCTGTGTCTGTGGGTTTCCTCTGGGTGCTCCAGTTTCCTCCCACAGTCCAAAGATGTGCAGGCTATGTGGATTGGCCATGCAAATTGCCCGTAGTGTTCAGAGATGAGTAGCTTAGGTGTGGTTATAGGGGGATGGGTCTGGATGGGATGCTCCAAGGGTCACTGTGGACTTGTTGGGCCAAAGGGCCTGTTTTCACACTGTAGGGATTCTGGTGACCTATGATGATTCTAAAGTAATTTGAATATTGATTAAAGGATAGTGGTTGGAACCTTTCCTAATTCCACCAGTGAAAAACTAGTGTGGAATGATTCAAACAAAATTATTAGTCAGTGCTGAACTCAAAGTATCCTGCATGGAATCCAAATGAAAACCTTTGTGGAATATTGAACATTGAGATTATTTAAAACATTGGTGTTGTTGCCATCAGGCAGCCTGTAGAATGCCAAGTCACTGTTGCTATGGATACTTCCAAAATGTTAGCATAATGTAGTAGGCAAGTAACTGTGGAGTTTACGGTAGCAGCAGCTCAGGTTATTGATGTGAGATTTGACAGGTTGGGCAGTGGCTGCGGATGGTATTTATTGAGGTTTGAGGTTGCTGTCAATGAGAAGCTAAAACCCATGTCTCTTCAGCTCTGAGGTAACCCTGTCACATCACTAGAGCTTCACTCCAGAAACTTTTGAGACTGGCCCTTCAGTCTGGTACCAAGGGAATACTAGACTGTCATTTGGACAACTCCTTGCAAGCTGCTACAACAGGTCTAATTCTAACATTTCTTATAACTATTCTATGCTTTTCAACTTAAATTCTAAATCTGTAAAATTATGAATAATGTTCTTTTCAAATAATGTAACTTGTATGCCTCTAGGTCTTTTTGATCTGTACATCCTTTGCTTGCTGTGCCCTGCCTGTACCGCAAATAAGTAAAGCTGTTCACACTGTATTTCAGTACACATGACAATTAATCGATAAAATGAGGACCGAGTTACTCTTTGAACATGCAGGATTCCACGGCAGTATTCAAAATAGAGCTCGTGAGGCCACACCTGGCATATTGCATGCAGTCCTGATCACCATTTACAGGAAAGACATAATTGCTTTAGAGAGAGTGAAGTGAGGATTTACTAGAATGATAAAAGCAGGAATTGCTGGGGAAAACTCAGCAAGTCTAGCAGCATCTGTGGAGAGAAAGCAGAGTTGACATTATGGATCCAGTGACACTTGTTCAGAACAAAATAGCATGGCCACTTGAAAAGTTACCAGATGCCCTGAAAATCTAACTAAAAAGAATCAAGGTATGGAGTGAATGAGGCTGGCATATTTACTGTTCTCCTTTAATAAAAATGCAACAGACTCCAAATTGAGTGTTATGCATACAGCACTTTGAGAACCAAAATTAAGGGATATTTTAAATTTTCCGTGCCTTAGAACATAGAACCATACAGCGCAGAACAGGCCCTTTGGCCCTCGATGTTGCGCTGACAAAACACAGTTTTGCAATGTATTAAAAAGTGACCTTTATCAGAAGATTATTCTGAATTTCAACACTAGCGGATTGTTTGAACAAATTTATTGAAGAGAGATCAGAAGTTTGAATGAACAGAATCTTGTCAGTGTGTATTTGACAGTTGTTGATAACTGCATCAACTTGAAATTATGTAAGGAATTTAAACTGGCATTTGATGCCAGTAACATTGGTGTGGGTGCCATGTCACTACAGGAAGTCGAGATGGAGGTTGAGGTATCATTTAGAAATTGGATTTTAAAATAGAGGCAAATGGACTTTGATCAATTCAGCGAATATACTTTGTTCTCAAAGATTTTGACTGATCCAAAAAGTCGATCACATGTCTGGCAGGGCTCCTGTGTTGTTGATGGTCAGAATTTTATACTATGAAGTTTAGAAACAGACTAGAGGCAGTTAGTTGAGATTTTGATTTCAGTTCAGAAGGAAGAATAATTTTCTTATCAGAAAATCAGGTCTTCATCTAAAAGAACCAGTGTTTTTAGTTCGTAAAGCTTACAAACTAGGAGAATTTATTTAGAAGTTTGAAGATGTTAAAACTGGAAGTGCTTGGGCCATTAGAATTGTCAATGGGTTTGTCTCGGTAGACAGAAAGGGATCGTAAAGCTGTCACAGACAATCTAAGGAGGTGAAACAGAGCAGAGTCAGTAAAGTAGAAAAATTATTGTTGAGATGGGAGGGATTTCTCCTAGAGTTGAATGTTGGTAAAAAGATAGTGTTGGGAAATATGTCCGAATTTAGTTTTGTTGTTTTGTGTTTAAGGTCTTTCTAATTGCCTTATTATGGCTTCATTTTGCCTTTCACGTTCTATTGTTAAAGAATATCAACCTAGTGTGACTATGTTTTGATAATTAACCACCATGGTAACTAACTGAAAAATGAACACATGATCTCTCAAACCAGGTTTCTTTGGGATCTGACTGGTTCAATATTACCATCAGCTAGGATGATAACACCACAGTGTAAAAATATTCCGTTATGATATTCTTACATTTTCCTGATGAGTGCAAGTTGAAAAGTACCACAGTTTGTCTCAGTCACAGCTGGGAAAGAGGAGTGGCTAACACACTGATTCCATTAAAACGGAAGATGCTAGAAATGTTCAGATCTGATGGTATCTGTTAAGAGAAACAGAATAACTCAACCATCAGGGCCAAACCAACTACTTGAAATAATAGTGTTTTATTATAAATTGTTTTTCTAGTATAGAGTTGTGTAACAGTCAAACTCCTGCAATGCGAAGCTTTATTCCTAAACAGATGCTGTGTGTCAGTGTGAGCTGAAAATACCAGTTGCCTTCCCCAATATCTACCCTTTACAGCCTACTGCCAGCAGCTTTCTGCAGGCATCGGACCACTGCCAAATAAAACTCTGCTACAATCAAGAATACTATACTTGTAGAGGGATAAAGAGCACACCATACTATTTTAAACTGATGTGATAAAGTATTTCATTACTGGTGCTTAAATTTTCAAAAACCTAATTATTTCAAAGATCAGTGTAGTGTTACAGCATTGGAGAGTAAGTGTGTTTAATCTCTGTCCAGAGATAGTAAGAACTGCAGATGCTGGAGTCAGAGATAACAGTGTGGAACTGCAGGAACACAGGCCAGGCAGCATCAGAGGAGCAGGAAAATTGACATTTCGGCTCCCAATCTGAAACATCCAACTTTCCTGCTCCTCTTTATGCTGCCTGGCCTACTGTGTTGTCTCATAATCTCTATCCAGTCTCATTTTCAACAATGGCTGGAATTAAGCCATTTATTGGAATGAGATTTGTAGCATTGCAAAAGTATTGCATAATAACTGAAAGTGGTCCATTTGAGGTGGATGAGAGGGCAACCTTTTTTTTTGCTTTCACCTGGAATTTCTTTCTTTTTAGAATCGTCAGTTGTTGAATATTTTTCTGGTTAAGAAAATGGGTATTAATACACAAGGCCCTATGTGGAAAGTGTCAACTGCTGATTGAATGGAAGCTGCAGTATGTTTTGGTTTCTGATAGAAGCTCTGTTTTTGAATCTATGTTCCTGGTCTCTTCTTCACAGGAGATCCAGCAGCAGAGAGCTGCACAGAAGCTTGCTTTTGCCTTCAATCAAATGAAACCAAAGACCATTCCGTATTCTCCAAGGTGAGGAGAAATAATTGATCACTACGTAAAAGTTTTGCATTTGTGCGTACTTCCATTCAGGTTTTTGTCATTTATGAATTTGCTTCAATTAAAATTTCACAGAATTGTTCATGTGCAGAAGTAGGCTATTTGGCACATAGTGCAGGAACAATCTCTCAGAATTAACACTTGACTCAATGCTGTCTTTGCCTTTTGTCCATCATGGGTCAGGATCAGTGAATGATGTTAAAATAAGTCACTTCACACTTGATGAGATTTAGGCTCCAATAACTTTACAAAGGGAAGGTGCTAAAAGAGGAGGAGTTGGATGAAGAATTCTTATGGTTACAATGCAAAGATTTACGCATGCAGCTTCAATAATCATTGTGGATGTAGGAATTTATAATGGTCGTACAAAAATAAGAATTGGGTGGTGGGGGTTGGAAACTTTAAAGTAGGATCTGAGTGATGTCTGCTGCAACTATCACTCAAATTCTAACACCACTTCACCTGAAAGTGACATGGTGTCTAATACCGGGGCTTGATGCACTCTGAATCAGTTAGTGTTGTACAGCAAACCTGTCTGGCTGTCGTATTACATTTTAATAAGCTGCAATTGAATCTGAAGGGAGAAATGTCTAATATAAATTCCTAAAATAATTGCTGAATCTGGATGTAAGTTTGCTCGCTGAGCTGGAAGGTTAGTTTTCAGACGTTTCGTCACCATTCTAGGTAACATCATCAGTGAGCCTCCGACGAAGCGCTGGTGTTATGTCCCACTTTCTATTTATCTGGTTAGGTTTCCTTGGGTTGGTGATGTCATTTCCTGTTCTTTTTCTCAGGGGATGGTAGATTGACTTGGAGCCAATGTGTTTGTTGATGGAATTCCGGTTGGAATGCCATGCTTCTAGGAATTCTCGTGCATGTCTCTGTTTGGCTTGTCCTAGGATGGATGTGTTGTCCCAATCAAAGTGGTGTCCTTCCTTATCTGTATGTAAGGATACGAGTGATAGTGGGTCATGTCGTTTTGTGGCTAGTTGATGTTCATGTATCCTGGTGGCTAGCTTCCTGCCAGTTTGTCCAATGTAGTGTTTGTCACAGTTTTTGCAGGGTATTTTGTAGATGACGTTCGTTTTATTTGTTGTCTGTATAGGGTCTTTTAAGTTCATTAGCTGCTGTTTGCAGCACAAAGGAACTACGCAGAGCAGAGGAAAATCACCTATACAGCGTATTCAAAAAGAATGGGTACCCTATGAACACAGTCCGCTGATTTCTCAGCAACAAACCCAAACAAACAAACAAAACGGGCTCAGAAACCATAACCACTCTCCCCTACATCAAAGACATTTCCGAAATGACTGCCAGACTACTCGGACCTCTTGGCATCACGGTAGCCCGCAAATCCACCAAAACACTAAAACAGCAGCTAATGAACTTAAAAGACCCTATACAGACAACAAATAAAACGAACGTCATCTACAAAATACCTTGCAAGAACTGTGACAAACACTACATTGGACAAACTGGCAGGAAGCTAGCCACCAGGATACATGAACATCAACTAGCCACAAAACGACATGACCCACTATCACTCGTATCCTTACATACAGATGAGGAAGGACACCACTTTGATTGGGACAACACATCCATCCTAGGACAAGCCAAACAGAGACATGCACAAGAATTCCTAGAAGCATGGCATCCCAACCGGAACTCCATCAACAAACACATTGACTTGGAGCAAATCTACCATCCCCTGAGAAAAAGAACAGGAAATGACATCACCAACCCAAGGAAACCTAACCAGATAAATCGAAAGCAGGACATAACACCAGTGCTTCGTCGGAGGCTCACTGATGTTACCTAGAATGGTGACGAAACGTCTGAAAACTAACCTTCCAGCTCAGCGAGCAAACTCGCATCCAGAACCTCAACCTGAGCTACAAATCTTCTCAAAACTCGCTATAATTGCTGAATGTCTGTTTTATCCTCAGATTCTTGGAAGTGTTCCTTTTGTACTGTCACTCAGCAAGCCAATGGTTTGCGATTGAGGAGTGTATGACGGGAGAGTTCCGGAAATTCAATCATAACAGTGGAGATGAGATCCGTCCAAACAACATGCTGGAGGAGACCATGCTTGCTTTTAGTCACTGGACTTATGAGTACACTAGAGGTGAACTATTGGTTCTGGACCTGCAGGGTGAGTGCGTGTGATGTCTGAGAAACTGAGGCAGCCTTGTATCAAAATGTAGTGAGATGTTGGTATGTAATTGGGTATCCCCATGGCTTCATATCTGAATTTGAAAATTGCATTATGAATGGATCAACCACACTTGAACTCTTTATCAGAAAAAATGGTGCACTGTAATTATTGAAAGTTTACAATAAATTGCCATGCAGAAATCTCATGGAAGTAAAACAGTGCTCCTCTATAGAGTTACTGACAGAATAGAGAAAACAAATCAAGAGCTAATTAGTGAAACTTGTTTGGATGCCATCCAGAAGTTTGGATCTCTAAACCAACCAGTACTTGGACAGAAGAGCCTTTTTCTCTCCTCTTTCTTTGAACCGCATAGAACTTGATAGTTCCAATAAAGTGTTTTTTTACTCAAGTATTTTATAAATTTAACAAGTGGGGAAACAGGCAGGTTATGGTAGTTCCAGAGACTCTAGCTGCATAGGGAATCTGATTACAAAATTCAGACACTTTGTAATCTGTACATTTTCTTGTAGGTGTTGGGGAAAACTTGACTGACCCTTCGGTAATAAAGTCAGAGGAGAAACAGTAAGTATTACTTTATGAGACTTCCCTCCCTGAAAGATATAAGAAGGGATTTGGTATAGGGTGCAGTACCCAGTCACAGTTTTAACTTGGAAATATAATGCTGTTCATTTGTCGGTGCCAAAGGGGCCAAAAGTTTGGAATTCCCTCCCTTACGGCATTGTGGGTATAACTACCCTGGCCTGCTGCAGCTCAGGAAGGTAGCTCATCACCTTCTCAAGTGATTAGGGATGGGCAATAAATAGTGGCCTATCCAGTGAAGCCCATTTCCTATGAATTTTTTTTTAAATATAAGTCTGTATCAGTATCATTAGCTATCTTAGTATTGACAGGAGCCTTTCCTCATGCTTCACAAGTGTACCAGTTGAAATATTGGCACAACTGAAAGCCTGATTACAACTAGATGGAGTCCGGTGTCCAGTTCTAAGCATTACAGTTTAGAAAGGAAAATCAAAGCTTTAGAGAGAGTGCAGAAGAAGTTTACATGAATAGTACCAAGCTTGAAGAACTCCAGTTCTCTGGAGAAGCTGGGATTGTTGTCAGAACAGAGAAAATTAAGAACGTTTTTAAATAGTAGTTTTGGAAGTCATGAATAGCTCTGAATAGGAAATAAGGAGGCATTGTTTCCAGTGACCATGTGATTACTAATAAAATGATGCAGGTTCAAGATAATTGGCAAAAGAACCCGAGATGCCACTTCTTTCAGACGGTGATTTGATGTCATCTGGAATACGTTCTGCCAATGTAGTGGAAACAGAGTTAAGAGTAACAGCCCAGAGAGAAGAAAATTTTCAATCCTGAGAGCAAAGAGCAGGGGAGTGAGATGAATTGGATAGCTCCACCAGGTGCAGGTACAGGCAGAATATGCTGATACCTGGTCCTTCTGCCTCCATACCCAGTTGAAATAAGAACGAGAATGATGTCAGTTGAGCATGTTTATGTTGGTGATACTCTTGCTCTTGGAATATTGAATTTTTAGGGAATTTACTGACAGAATAAGAACTATGTGCAGTAAGTACTGTCTGTATTGAGCTTATAATTGGGATATTATGACAGTAGCTTCTGTGATTGAACAGAATTGTCAATATCAGCTCCATACTTTAATTGGCTTTTATTTCTTATTCTGGAAATTGCAACCTCAGTTAAGTAATGGTTTGTAATATTATTGCTGCCCAAGAATGTAACTACATGAATCACGTGGTCCTATATCCTTTAGGTAAAGGTTCTCTCCTTTCTAAAATGAATGGCCAACTTGATTCCGGTTGGATTTATGACAACTTCTGAATATTGTAATTATTTATAACAATTACTGGGTGTCCATCACTAGGTTAAGTGGCTTGTCATTGATAACGTTAACAGGTGCTTCTCCAAGTGCCATGAGTAATCTGATACCAGTTAAATCATGGTGCTTTTTGTGTCCATTTTCTTCATCTATATTTTCAATAATTTTAAATGATCTAGAGTGTGAAAAGCTAATGGTTTTTATGCTAAGATTTATGGTTCACACAGGTTTCCTACTATCCTGTCTGTTTTACCAATTTACATGTTTGATATTCAGTCCTAGATGAACTAACTAGTGAAACATTGATGGCCAAATCCTTTATCTTTAGTCTGTATGTTCTGTACATTCACTGCTGAATTTTCTTTCACCCATCTTAGCCTATTCAAAAGCTAGCCTCTGTTCCTAACTCCACTTGCTGTAACCGTCATACATTCCTTTTCAGCTCCTCCACCCAGAATTGAACAATCTTAGTGTCGTCCCCAATATAGCTCATCCAAATCTGTTGTACCTATTTCGAGGCTTGTAAATTGCAGTGCCCCTCAATGAGGACTCAGGAGGACACCTGAACAGCTATTATAATGCTGTCAGAGCTTCGTTGCTGCTATTGCTGCTTCACAGCTCATGACCCCAATTGGGGTCTTGCCCCCCCCCCCCCCCCCCCAAAAAAAAACTTTGGGATGCCCTGCCATTTATGACTCTGTCCGTTTTGTTCACCCATCACCTTGTTGGAGCTGACCAGCATTTGATTCCCACTGCCCCAAGCAGATGTTCCTATACTTCCACTTTAAATCCCTCTTAGATTCCCTTCCCCTATCTCTCTAACCTCCTTCTATTTTACAACTCCCCCATTTCTCTGCTAACTCTCACCTCTTGTGCACTCCTAGCATTTTGTCTGACTCCACCATGCCCAGTCTTTCCAAACTGGCAGCAATAGCACACTGGAATTTCCTCCCTTCAGTCTGTCTTCCTAAAGGCACTTGTTTGATCAGATGTTTGATCACTTAAGCTTCTTTCGCACTAGCTCTGAAGAACAGTTATACCAGACTTGAAATGTTAACTCTGCTTCTATCTCCGTACGTGGTGTCAGATCTGAGTTTCCCCAGGTACCTTTCTTCACAATCCTGTGAAGATGCATAGAATATGTTTCTAAGTTGAGGCAGTTTATAAAAGCCTAGTGACAATACAGAAGAGTCTGGTCAGCCTAATTAATCCATATTGGTATTTCATTTCTTCATGTGCAGCTTTCTTTGTCATCTGACAGTTCTGTTTCCACAGTCCCTTCCTATCCTTCAAGTCCAGTCTAAATTTTTGTTCTAAATTGGCATCGTCTCTGATTCTTTCACTAACTCCTTTATGGTAATGTATTCCAGTGCTCTGTGCATAGAAAAAGGTTCCTACCACTGTCTGTCAATGCGCCTTGCATTTAAACTTCAATCTAGATTTATTAGTCACTGGAAAGACCCCCACACAGGTGAAAATCAGTGTCTCAGTAACATTTGCCACTGAGTCAGAAGGTTGTGTAATTCAGCCCCACTTCAGGACTCAAATGTATCAATTAGGCTAACAGTTCAGTGTAGTACTGAGTGTTCTGCAGTGTGGCAGGCTTTTAGGTGAACGATTAATCTATGATTCAGTTTGCCCTTTCAGCTGTATGTGAAAGATCCTGTTTTTGAAAAATGACAAGGGAGCTCTTTGTCTTATCCAGTGGTTTTCTCTGAACCAACATCAGTAAAACAGATAATTTATCTCGTTGCTGTTACTGGGACCCTGATTTGCAAACTTGAATTCTCATGTTTTTGTACATTCCAATGACTAAATTTAGTAATATTTAATTGTTTATGAAACACTGAGTTGCTGTGAGGTTATGAAAGGTGTTGCAAAATGCAAGTTCCTTATTCCACTCTGCTGCAGTGATGATCTGCCAAAGGGCAAGTCCTTTGCTCATTTCTCCACTTCTTGATGTCCTGTGCTTTTCTTTATCTTGCTCTATGATATAAAGTTATATGCAGTGAATGTCAGAGGAAACTTGGGAGTTCAGGGGCATGGAGATTTAAAATGCCACAGGTGCAGAAGATAATCAAGGAAGCTGATCTTTATCTCTGAACGTCTGAGTACAAGCGCAGAGGTTATGCTGCATTTATACAAAACCCTGGTTAGTCCCCATCTGAGCTACTGAGAGTAGCTCTGGGCAGTGGGTAGCTTAGGAAGGATATAGTGACCTTTGAGGGAGCGCAGAGTAGGTTGACGAGAATGATGCCTGGATTTATGGGGTTTAATTATAAGGAGAGGTTATACAAATTGGCCTGTTTTCTCTAGAAGTTAGAACATGTAGGTATGATTTGATCAAAATTTCAAGAAATTAACAGGAAGAAAGAGGGTAGATAAAGATTAAAGTATTTGCTCTGGTTGGAAATTCTAGAATTCGCAGGCAGAGTCTGAGGACTAGGGCCAGACTGTCAGGACTCATGTTAAGAAGCACTTCTATACACAAAGGGTGATAGATGTTTGAAGCTGTCTTCCAAAAATGGCAGTGGATATTGGATCAGTATGCGCGTTATTATGGGATATGGGCCAAAGGCAGGTGTATGGAATTAGGCCACAGATCAGTCATGATATCATTTGAATGACAGGACAGGCTTGAGGGGGCTAAATATCTTACTCCTGTTCTTAACAGCTTGAGTCAAATTATCACTCTTGTAAACCTACATTGTTCTCGCCAACCCCCCTCCTATATATCCTTCCAAAGGCCCAAATCTACATTCAGTACTCCCAAGTATGGACTAACCAGGGTTTTTTATAAATGCAGCATAACTTCTGCGTGATCATACCATGATATATAAAGATAAAGATCAGCATTCTGTTAGTTTTCTTGATTATTTTATGCACCTGTCATAGCATTTTAAAAATCTGTGTACCAGAATTCTCAAATTTCCTCAGACCTTCACTAGATTTCACTTCATGCCATCAAGAGCTTCCTATTTTAATGAATAAATTTGACTGGGAGAAAAATAGATGCGGTGCCTTCTTTCTTTTGCCCTCCTCATACCTGCCTAAAGGAAACCAGCCTTTCTCCCAAAGTAGCATCTTCTGCCTGGAAGCAGGTGGGTGTTTGTGAGGTCCTGCCCATTCCACCATCGCTTACTGATCTGCTGTTGACTTCTGCTTGTGATTGTTAACATGTGATCCTTATGGGAGCCCTGCCTTAAAAGGCAGGAATGCATCCCAGGGTCCATTATCACTCTGCTGCTGTTCTCTTGTCCAATCCCTTCATAATTTTAAACGTTAATCAAATTGCTTAATCGACTTGTAATAAAAGTTTCTTCACGTTCATGATAACAAAGTGTGTAGGGTCTAGGCCTGAAATGTCAGCTTCTGTGCTCCTGAGATGCTGCTTGGCCTGCTGTGTTCATCTAGCTCCACACTTTGTTATCTTGGATTCTCCAGCATCTGCAGTTCCTATTATCTCTCTCTTCATGTTCATATTTGCTCAAACAGAGCAATATTTTCATTAATTTTGCCATATTCTATTGCCTCAACGTGCAACTTTTATTATATATTATTTGGGGAGGTGATAGCATAGTGTACTATCACTGGACTGTTAATCTGGAGACCCAGATAATATTCTGGCGATCTGGGTTCAAATCCCGCCACAGCATACAGTAGAATTTGAATTCAATAAAAATCTGAAATTAAGAATGTAATGATGACTGTGAATCCACTGTCAATTATCGGAAAAACCATCTGGTTCACTAATGTCCTTTAGGGAAGGAAACTGCCATCCTTACCTGGTCTGGCCTACATGTGACTCCAGACCCACAGCAATGTGGTTGACTCTTAACTGCCTTCTAGGCAATGAGGGATGGGCAATAAATGCTGCCTAGCCAGTGATGCCCTCATCCCAGGAATAAACAAAAAAAAAACAAAATTGCACCCTATGTTTTTAACTTTTCTAACATGACCTGACTAAAATGGTTGCCAGTAAGCTGTATGTTACACGATCTGGTTTATGACCTTACCTGTTTGATAGTTAGAAGGGAAAGCATTTTCAGTGTGTTTGTTACTGACTGATTTAATAGTGGCTGAATATTTTGCTACGCTGAGAAGGCTGTATCATGAAATGTAGCTGAATTGCTTTGAACCTGCAAACAGACTTCAGGCTTACAGCTGTCTGTGTACATTGTGAGAGAATCACCAAGGTGGCTGCTGTAATCAGATTAATTATTTTGTTTTTAGGTCACATGACATGGTATTTGGACCTGCAAATTTGGGAGAAGATGCAGTTAAAAATTTTAGAACAAAACATCGTTGTAATTCGTGCTGTGGAAGGCTCAAACTTCCTGGTAAGATTTTTCTGAAATGCTTCCACTCCCACCCTCACCCCCACCCTACCACCTCTTCACTCCCTTGTCCCCTGCCCCCCGCCCCCCCGTGTCCATCCTCTTTTCCCTGCTGGTCCCACCACCCCCTGGTGTGATCCCCACCTCCCCCTGCCCTGTGCTGCGCAGTTACTTGCTAAGTCTTCATGACATCATACTTCACCTCAGGATCAATCTCCTGAATGGGCCGCAGTAGTAACTGGGTTGTTTGATCATATGCAACAAGCTTGAATTTCCAGCAGCATCAACAGGAAGGAGCAGGAACTCTGTTGGATTCCCTTGTGGACCTCTGGTCAGTTGTATAGACTTTCACACAGACCTTAACTCACCTGAGTTTACGTAACTCAACAAAGAAAAAAGAACAGGAGGAAGCCATTTAGCTTCAAGTCTGTTCTGTTTGATTAGATTGTGGCTGATTTGTGACCTGACTCCTTTGTTAGATTTTATTGTCTAAAAGTATCCATCTCAATTGGTCTTTGCCATTTATAGGAAAGTTTTAAAGACTAACATACTTCAAAGTTCTAGCTGTCGTTTTTTTATTCCATGACCCAGAATTCTAGATTCCCCAACCAGCAGAAATAGTTTCTCTTCTTACTGTACGTGTTGTCCTTAGTATCTTAAGTATGTTTGATCCAATCTCCACTTTATCTGCTAAATTCCAAGAAACAGAATTGTAGTTTGTGTAATCTACCCTCAAAATTTAATTCTTGAAGTCAAGCTGTCATTCACTTAAACTGCATTGCTTTCCTTTGGGGCCAGTTATAGATATTTTGTCATCTGTTCAGAGATATTATGACATGCTCCTTGGAGCAGGTGGGACTTGAACCTGGGTCTCTTGGTTCTGAGGTAGGGTCATTACCACTGCACCACAAGACCCCTACAGGACTAGTCTATCCTTGCAAAAAGGTGTAGTACCCAGAACTGTCAGTGCAATTCTGATGAAGGGTCTAGGCTCAAAACATCAGCTTTTGTGCTCCTGAGATGCTGCTTGGCCTGCTGTGTTCATCCAGCTCCACACTTTATCTTGGATTCTCCAGCATCTGTAGTTCCCGTTATCTCTGTTCAATGCAATGATTGAATATGAAAGATTTCTTGTCAAGGTGAGAAATTGGTTAAATATCAGAAATGAAAGAATGATTAAAGGAGTTACTCAACTAACAAATGATTTCCCACATTGTAGAAATAGTGCAAATAAGGAAGGGATTGGGCATTGGCTCGAAGAATTCAATGCTGATCTGACCGGAAGTTGAACAATTGGTGGAAGATGAGTTTTTTTTGTTTTTGTTTTTGTCATCCCACATGACTTCTCGAATGACTGAGTTTAGGGAAGTGTTTTTATTGCTTCATAGCTGCAGAGCCACGTTCCATCAGTCTGTGGTGTGGCTCATTCATGCCTTAATACAGGCCTCTTGTGTGGAAATATTTGGGAATATAAAATGCTAAATGACAATCAGAGACTCTTCAGCCTGTAATATCCATAATAATTTTTGAAAAGGTTCACTTTGTTTCCACATTATTTCACTCAAAATATGAAAATTAATTTTCTTCCAGCATATGTTAAGTTGCTTTTTAAAAGTTACTTTGAAATTATTTCCACAATCTTTTCTGGGGTATGAGGCCCATCTTGACAACTCATAGTATCTTGTCACCACCTCCCCACACTCCCGCCTATTCTGAATCATAAGTGAAAACATGGGAGTTGCATGGTAATGCTATGAAGTAGCACTTACACAGCAATAATCTGCTCAACACTGCTCAGTATTAGTTCTTTCAAGACCACTCTTCATTACAGTACTGGTCCCCAACATTGACACAGGAGCTGAATTTGTGCTGAGATGACCGTGACTTCATAAGACCATATGAAAGAGGACCAGAACTAGGCCATTCTGCTCACCCAGTCTGATCCACCATTTGATCATGGTTGGTGTTTCTTAATGACATTCTCTTGCCTTCTCCCCATAATCTTTGATCCCCTTACTTATCAAGAACCTACCTATCTCTGTCCTAAAGATATTCAATGACTTAGTGCCGCAGAAAACTGTGGAGACCGAGTTCCACAGAGTCACCACCCTCTGGCTGAAAAAGGTTCTCCTTGTCTTGGTTCTAAATGTTCATCCCTTTTACTCAAAGGCTGTGCTTTCAGGTCCTAGTTTCTCCTATGAGTGAAAACGCTTTCTCCATGTTTGCTGTATCCAGGCATCTCAGTATTGTAGCAGCTTTAGTGAGATCCCACCCATCCCCAATTCTTGTAAACTCAGACCTTAACCATTCCTCATGACAAATTCTTCATCCCTGGCATCATTCTTGTAAACGTCCTCTTAAAACCCCTCCAAGGTCAGCACATCCTTCCCTCGATGCAGGGTCCAAGACTGCTCAGAATTTTTCAAATGCAGTCCGGTCAGTGCCTTATGCAGCCTCAGCAGTACATCCCTCCTCTTGTATTCTAAACTCAGGAAGGCAAATGCACTGTTAGCATTCACTTCCAAACTGCCAACTAAGCATGCATGTTATCCTTAAGAGAATCCTGAACAACGACTCCCAAATCTGTGTTTCAGATGTCAGAGGTTTTTCCCTTTTTAGAAAATAGTCTACACATTTATTTTTCTTACCAAAGTGTATAACCTCGCACTTTCCCACGTTGTACTCCATCTACCACTTCCTTATCCACTCTGTAGCCTTCCTGCTTCCTCAACACTATCTGCCCCCCTCATCTATCTTTGTGTCACCTTCAAGCTTGTTAACAATACGCACAATTCATTTATCGTGATCATTACCGAATAATGTGAATAGTTGTGGTACTGTTATTGACCCCTGACTAACTCTGCTAGTCACCAGCTGCCATGCTGAAAAAGACCCCTTTATCCCCACTCTCTGCCTTTTGCCAGTCAGCCAGTCTTCTATCCATGCAGTAACTTGCCCTTACGCCGTGGACTCTTACCTTATTTAGCAACCTCCTATGTCCCACCTCATCAAAAATCTTGTGGAAATCCAAGTAGATCATGTCCACCAGCTCTCCTTTGTCTAACTTGCTTGTTACCTCAAAGAATTCTAACAGATTTGTAAAGCACGACCACCCCTTGAAACTGTGTTGACCCAGTCCTATTTTAGAATGCTTAATAATGGACTGCCAAATCTTAACAATGACTGAGGTAAGGCTAATTAGCCTGTACTTTCCTGACATCTGCCTCCCTGCCTTCATAAACAGGAGTACTACATTAGCCATTTTCCAGTTTTCTGGGACCCTCCCTGATTCCATTGATTTCTGAAAGATCATCACCAATGTCTCCACAATCTCCTCTGCTGTCTCCTTCAGAACTCTAGGGTATAGTCTATCTGATCCAAAAGATTTATTCACCTTCTTCAGATTTTTCAGTTTCCCCAGCACCTTCTCCTTAGCGATGCCCACTGCACTAACCTCTGTCCCTGACTGTTGAAGTTCCAGTATGTTGCTGATGTCTTCCACTGTGAAAATTGATGCACAGAACCTGTTCAGTACTTCCAACATTTCTTTGTTCCTCATTATTACTAACCTCACTTTCCAGTGTTCCATTGTCTTCTCTTGCCTTATATATACCAAAAAAATTCTTTGCAATTTTTTTAATATTACTAGCTAGCTTACTCTCTTGTTTTATCATTTCCCCCTTTATTGTAGTTTTATTTTTCCTCTGGTTTTTAAAGGCTTCCCATTAACATTCATCACATTGTATGCTTTTTCTTTAGTTTTTATGCTGTCCCTGCCTTCCTTTGAGAGTTTTGGTTGCTTCATCTTCCCCTGTATGTTTCTTCTTTCTTGGGATGAATTTCTCCCAGTTACTCCCAGATACTCCTACCATTGCTGCTCCACAGTTTTTCCTTGCTCAACTTCCCTTCCGATCAACTCTGGCCAGCTCCTCCCTCATGTCTTTGTAGTTACATTCACTCAGTTATAATACCATTCCATTTACTCAATCTTCTCCACCTCAAACTGCAGGGTGCATTCTGCCGGATGATGGTAACTGCCTGATGGCCTCCTTCACCTTCAGCTCCCTATTCCAGTCTGTCTCATTACACCACCGTTATATCACCAAACCAACAATTACCTTAGTGGGCCCTTCCACAAGCTGCTTAAAAAAACAAAAATCATCTCCTGGACATTCCATGAATTCTTGGCCCTAGGAACTGTGACCAACTTGATTTTTCCTCAATCTACCTGCATATTGAAGTCCCCATGATTGTTGTAATAGATTATTAGAGTTTGACTGGGTCATAAATAAGTCATTGTTAAATCAGAATTGTTAAATAAATGCTGGCCTTGCCATGATGATCATATGCTATGAATAAATAGGAAATAAGTATTGAATTTTTGGGATAATCGTTTTTAACTTAAACCTAACATTTGTTGCATACATGTTGCTAGACTGTTTAGTATTGTTGAAAAATGACACTGTCAAAGCTTTTTATCTTCACACTTGAAGATAATCCATTAGAATACCAAATTAAAGGGAATACAACATTTATACTGCATGAGAGAAGATTGTTCAATGGGCAAGTTGAGAATTTGGTCGAGGTTGTCATGGAGAATGCACTACTAATGACTGACAATTAACTTTAATTATCTTTAATCATTCATACATTCCTGCATTCTAGAAATTGTAAAAGTAGGACATGGAGAACTCTGTTAGAAAGGAGATGCAAGATTCAATTAAGATGCAAATTCCAAAATCTGTTTCAAGTCACTGTCCAGAGATAATTAAAGGTTTCATCAGTGTCTGCCTAACTTCCCAAACTCCAAACGGATCGGAATATCCAAAAGGTGACATCTCAAGTCACACACTGAATTGTCCAGAATCTGTCTCAGTTTTGAATTGACGATACGAGGGTGGGTTGAGTTGTGGATAGCGCGGAGGGCTGTTCTGGGTTACAAAGGGACATTGATAGGATGCAGAGGTATGGATGTTACTTATTACTCCAGGATGTTGCCTTGAATGGAGGGAAGGCCTTACGAGGAAAGGTTGAGAGCGCTAGGGCTTTTCTCTTAAGAATGACAAATCCTCGGGTAGGGGTAGCTATTACGAGGGGACATAGTTTTAAAGTGAGTGGAGGTAGATATAGGGGAGACGTCAGAGGTAGGTTCTCTACTCGGAGTGTGGTAGGGGCATGGGATCGTTGCTGGAGAGGGTAGTGGAGTTGGCCTCGTTAAGGGCATTTAAGTGGCTATTAGGCATATAGATAGTATAAGTTAGGGGTGAAGGTTTGGGGTAAAAGTTTGGCACAACATCATGGACTAGAGGGGCCTGTACTCTGCTGTACTGTTGTATGAATCAGGCTGATTTTATTCTGAAAGTTGCAATTTATAAAATGCCACTGACTGTGACTACAAATTGTGTTGCTTCAAAATAGAATGTATCTGCAAATAAACATCTTGAATGAATCACTTCATCCAAGATGTGTGCGTGTGCGCTTATATGCACATGCTTGAAAGAGGGTGTGTGTGTGTGTGTGTGTGTGTGTGTGTGTGTGTGTGTGTGTGTGTGTGTGTGTGCGCGCACGCGCGCACATGTAAGAGAGTAATAAGTAATCCAAAAATGGACAAACTAAGGTAGAGAGATCCGAACAATTTACCAGTGGGATGCTGTCAAAACAAAACAGAGGGAGATTAGTTTTGAGATGGTAGGATCTGCAGATGCTGGAGAATCTGAGATAACAAGGTGTAGAGCTGGATGAACACAGGTCAAGTAGCATCAGAGCAGCAGGAAGGCTGACATTTCGGGTCAGCCTGCCTGCTGTGTTCATTCAACTCGACACCTTGTAATCTCATTAAGGTAGATTGTACAGATACAGAACTGTTTGGTGGTCTCAGCTGTAGCATGACATGAACCCAAGATCACTTGCAACAAATGGTGACTTGAAACAGATTCTGGAATTTGCACCTTAGTCAATTGAAACTGATAAAATTCTGCATATCCTGCTTCTGCAATTTCTAGAATGCAGGAATGTATGAGGAAGTCAGCCATTTGTTCACTTCACTCACACCAGTTGTATTAGCCTTTGGTCTCTCTGCCTATAAACTCTGTCTCATTGCTCTCCTCTCACTGCACCTGACAAAGGGGGATGAGCTCTGAAAGCTTGTGATTTCAAACAAACCTGTTGGACAATAACCTGCTGTTGTGTGATTCTTGACTTTATCCACTCACTCCAACACTGGCACCTGCACATCTTGACGTGACCAAGGTAACCTCTATCCTGAATTAAGTGCAGATGGTGCATGTTTCAGGGCCCTATTTATGCAGTTGATGAGATGACTGTACTTTATAGCACAGCATATTCTTTTGGCTGTTAACCGCTAGCAACATACTGACTGTACCCAACCTGGCTGGTTGATTTTTAAAAAAGCTGTCAAAACCATCGGGGGTGGGTTGCACAATTGCATAAAAGTAAAATATTGCAGCTGCTAGAAATCTGGAACAATGCAATGCTTAAGAAATTCTGCAGGTCTGACAACATCTCTGGAGAGGCAGACAGTTAACGTTTCCAGTCTGCTTATGCTTTAGAATGAAGAATTGCGGATTATCTACATGACGCCCCCCCCCCCCCCCGAACAATTCCTTATCACCTGTACAAAGGACAGAATGAGAGAATCCATTTCACTTATCCCGTGTTATGCATTGACGCACAATGAAAATGTAACACCTTATTTTCTGTGCTTAACTTAGATATCAAGCGAAATGATTATACACCAGACAAAATGATCATGCCTCAGGATGGAGTGGAAGTTGCAATTCAGTCTGGCAGCGGTACCAAAGATGTAAGAAATTCGATACGCTTGATGATTTAGGAGAATGGTACAGGGCGGAGTTTCCTCCAGTTGGATACTTGAAATTGCTAATGTTACCTGTTACTGGATCAGAGATTGTTTTTTGGATGGAACTTTGAAATCTAACTTTGGATGGTACATTGAGATGAAGTGGTAACAGATTCTGTGGCATATCTCTGGTTTGGTGTCATTACATTGACAGTACAATTGAAATGTTAACTTTTTTACCTGTCTTTGCTTGTTGAAGATTCCAGTCATGACACAAGGAGCATATGCTGACATTGTTAATGACTAGTAATGATCAGTTAACAGTAGAAGGAAGGTACATTTCACTGAAGCAGTCTGTATAAAACAAACTTAATTGAACAATGTCAAAATTTTAAAAGGTTAAATGGCCAATTTTTAAGTCTTCATGCATTTTAATCCTTTTTAATCAATTTAAGAAAAGCCATGTAAACTGGTAAAACTAAGCCGCGTAATATTTATTCAAACCATTGTTACCTTGCAAAAATCCTTGTCGTATGTTTTGTCTGACAATCAGACAAGTTTTAATAGGCCAATCAATAAAAAGAATCCTAAATATCTGATCATTGTCCAACCAGCAGTGTCAAAAAATGTTCTGGTGACCTGATTTTTTTAATGAATTTCAATTGTGTAGACACTTTGTTATTATGCTAGTGTTGTGGTACATGCAGATTGAATTTAAAAGAAAAAGTATTGAAATCCTTGTAAATATGGTAATGGGCAGATTGCAATCTATCTTTATGCAAATAAATGAGACCCAAATCTGTTGAATTGTCAACATGATGCTCTGTCTACCTTAAATATTTATGTAAATGGTAGCATTTGGGCACCTTTTCTATGTTACAAAGAGGTACTATTGTCATTTTTAAAAAGGGTGTTTATATGAAGAACTGTATAATTTTTAATCTAATGTATCTTATAGATACTTTACTTAAGGCACGAACACAACTTGTAATAAAATATGACAGTGGTTTTACAAAGGCTGGATGGCGCAAACCAAGAGTTAGTGGGATCATGCCGCATAAATTTTGTACATTTAATCTAATAAAAGATTTTTGAAATAAACTTGATGTGCGTTCTATAGACCGCATAAACACTGTCTCCAGTTCATTTGTGAAGAGCCTGATCACGTCAGACAAGTACCAATGAGAGGAAGATTATACAAAAAAACCAAAAGTCTGTGATGTTTCTGCAGCTTTAGCTGCAAGTGAAAGCAGCTGATTGTAGCCACAGCATCTCTGGCAATGACCTCTGACAGCCTCCAGAATTCCCCAAAGATCTACTGTATCTATATTGTCTTCCTGCCCTAAAACTTCCACCTAAAAGTGTCCATTCCTCTGACTTTTATTATTCCTCTTCCCGTTATGTGCTGCTGTCTTCAACTTTCACTAATCTCTGTTTGGGTTTTCCTTTCTTAAAAACCCCCTCGCAAAAAAAAATAGAGTAGGCCATTCAGACCTCAAGTCTGCTTCACCATTCTAGTATGATCTTGGCTGATCATCTGACTCAGTCCCCTGTTCCTGCTTTCTCCCCATATCCTTTGATCCCTTGACCTCAACCACTTTCTGTGGCAGAGAATTCCACAGGTTTTCCACTCTGGGTGAAGAAATTTCTCCTCATCTCATTTGCACCCACCACCCCCTCGCGACACACACACACACGTGCAGAGACACACACACGCGTGCAGACACACACACGCACTGTGCTTCTGTTCCCTCTACTCGAGATTTCCAGAAGAATTCTTTTTAAAAAAGCCTTATCTTACCAACCCTCCACAGTTTGTTTTTAATTAGAGGAGGAGGATGAGTGGGAGACACTACACATGTGTCTCCGGTTTAGCCAACACCCAAACACATTAGTTCACTTACTGGCTCACGTCCTCACCAACTCCAGCCACTGAATTCCTTAAGTTCTCTTGTATACTTCAAGGGCTTTGTCAGTTCCTATCCTGTCTGCTTCTTTGTCTGTGCCCATTGCCTGCAGACAAAGGGGGTGGCCATGGGTACCCACATGGGCCTAAGCTATGCCTGCCTCTTTGTAGGTTACATGGATCAATCCCTCTTCCACACCTACACTGGCCCCAAACCCCACCTCTTCCTCCGTGACATTGATGACTGTATCGGCGCCCCCTCGTGCTCCTACTAGTAGCTCAAACAGTTCATCTGTTTCACCAACATCTTCCACCCCAACCTGAAGTTCACCTGGACCACCTCTGATACCTCCTCCTTGGACCCCTCTCTCCATCTCTGGCAACCAGCTAGAAACCGATATCCATTTCAAGCCCACTGACTCTCACAGCTACCTAGAATACACCGCCTCCCACCCATGTTCCTGCAAACATGCCATCCCCTATTCCCAATTCCTTCACATCTGCTCCCAGGATGAGGCATGCCACTCCTGTACATCTCAGGTGTCCTCTTTTTAAGGACTGCAACCCCGCCCCCCCACCAGCCCAAATCAGTGGTCAAGAACGCCCTGAACCATGTCTTCCCCCATTTCCAGCAACTCATCCCTCACACTCCCTACCCCCAATAACAACCAAAACCAAATCCCCTCATCCTCACATACCACCCCACCAACCTCCGGATCCAACGCATCATCCTGCAACACTTGCACCATCTGCAGTCCAACCCCACCACCAAAGACATTTTGCCTTCCCCACCCTTGTCTGCTTTCCAGAGGAACCATTCAGTGACTCCCTTGTCCACTCCACAGTGCCCTCCAACCCCACCACACCTGGCAATTTCCCCTGCAACCACAGGAAGTGCTACAACTGCCCCCACACCTCCTCCCTCACCCCATCCCAGGCCCCAAGATGACTTTGGCAGATGTGCAGAGGTTCACCTGCACATCCGCCAATGTGGTATACTGTATCCACTGCACCCGGTGTGGCTTCCTCGACATTGGGGAAACCAAGCGGAGGCTTGGGGACCGCGTTGCAGAACACCTCCGCTCAGTTCGCAACAAACTACTGCACCTCCCAGTCACGAACCATTTTAACTCTTCCCCCCCATTCCTCAGACGACATGCCCATCCTGGGCTTCCTGCAGTGCCACAATGATGCCACCCGAAGGTTGCAGGAACAGCAACTCATATTCCGCTTGGAAACCCTGCAGCCCAATGGTATCAATGTGGATTTCATAAAACATAACAGCACAGTACAGGCCCTTCGGCCCTCTATGTTGCACTGACCTGTGAAACCAACCTGAAGCCCATCTAACCTACACTATTCCGCTATTATCCAGGTGTTTATCCAATGACCATTTAAATGCCCTTAAAGTTGGCGACTCCACTACTGTTGCAGGCAGGGCATTCCACACCCTTACTACTCTCAGTAAAGAACCTACCTCTGACATCTGTCCTATATCTATCACCCCTCAATTTAAAGCTATGTCCCCTCGTGCTAGCCATCACCATCTGAGGAAAAAGGCTCTCACTGTCCACCCTATCTAATCCTCTGATCATCTTGTATGTCTATTAAGTCATCGCTTAACCTTCCTCTCTCTCACAAAAACAACCTCAAGTCCCTCAGCCTTTCCTCATAAGACCTTCCCTCCATACCAGGCAACATCCTGGTAAATCTCCTCTGCACCCTTTCCAAAGCTTCCACATCCATCCTATAATGCGGTGACCAGAACTGTACGCAATACTCCAAGTGTGGCCACACCAGAGCTTTGTACAGCTGCAACATGATCTCATGGCTCCAAAACTCAGTCCCTCTACCAATAAAACCTAACACACTGTACACCTTGTTAACAACCCTATCAACCTGGGTGGCAACTTTCAGGGGTCTATGCACATGGACACCGAGATCTCTCTGCTCATCCACACTACCAAGAATCTTACCATTAGCCCAGTACTCTGTATTCCTGTTACTCCTTCCAAAGTGAATCACCTCACTTTTCCACATTCAACCCCGTTTGCTACCCCTCAGCCCAGCTCTGCAGTTTATCTATGTCCCTCTGTAACCTGCGACATCCTTCCACACTATCCACAACTCCACCAACTTTAGTGTCATCCACAAATTTACTAACCCATCTTTCTAGGCCCTCATCCAGGTCATTTATAAAAATAACAAACAGCAGTGGCCCCAAAACACATCCTTGCGGTACGCCACTAGTAACTGAACTCCAGGATGAACATTTCTCATCAACCACCACCCTCTGTCACCTTCCAACTCATCAATTTTTGATCCAAACTGCTAAATCAACTTCAACCCCATGCCTCCGTATTTTCTGCAATAGCCTACCATGGGGACCTTATCAAACACTTTACTGAAGCCCATATACACCACATCAACTGCTTTACCCTCATCCACCTGCTTGGTCACCTTCTCAAAGGCACGACCTACCCTTCACACAACTGTGTTGACTATCCCTAATCAAATTATTTCTTTCTAGATAAACATAAATCCTATCTCTGATAATCCTCTCCAACACTTTACCCACAACCGAAGTAAGGCTGACTGGTCTATAATTACCAGGGTTGTCTCTACTCCCCTTCTTGAAAAAGGGGACTATTGCAGAACTTAATGATGACATAAAGATCAAAGCCAAAAGCTCTGCAATCTCATCCCTCTCTTCCCACAGAGTCCTAGGATAAATCCCATCCGGCCCAGGGGACTTATTTATTTTCACACTTTCCAGAATTGCTAACACCTCCTCCTTGTGAGCCTCAATCCCATCTAGTCTAATAGCCTGTACCTCAGTATTCTCCTCGACAACATTGTCTTTTTCCTGTGTGAATACTGACAAGAAGTATTCATTTAGTGCCTCTCCTATCTCTTCGGACTCCATTCACAACCTCCCACTACTGTCCTTGACTGGCCCTAATCATATTCTAGTCATTCTTTTATTCCTGACATACCTATAGAAAGCTTTAGGGTTTTCCTTGATCCTACCTGGCAAAGATTTCTCATGCCCCCTCCTGTCTCTTCTGAGCTCTCTCTTTAGGTCCTTCCTGGCTAACTTGTAATTCTCAAGTGCCCTAACTGAGACTTCACACCTCATGTTTACATAAGCCTCCTTCTTCCTCTTGACAAGAGATTCAACCTCTTTAGTAAACCACAGTTCCCTCACTCGACCACTTCCTCCCTGCCTGACAGGTACATACTTACCAAGGACATGCAGTAGCTGTTCCTTGAACAAGCTTCACATTTCAATTGTGCCCTGCCCCTGCATTTCCTTCCCCATCCTGTGCATCCTAAATCTTGTCTAATCGCCTCATAATTGCCCTTCCCCCAGCTATAACTCTTGCCCTGCGGTATATCCCTATCCCTTTCTATGGCTAAAGTAAATGTAACCGAACTGTGGTCACTATCACCAAAGTGCTCACCTACCTCCAAATCTTACACCTGGCCTGGTTCATTACCCAGAACCAAATCCAATGTGGCCTCACCTCTTGTTGGCCTGTCTACATACTGTGTCAAGAAAACCTCCTGCACACATTGGACAAAAACTGACACATCTAGATTAGATTCCCTACAGTGTGGAAACAGGCCCTTTGGCCCAACAAGTCCACACCGCCCGTGGAAGCATCCCCCCCAGACCCATCCTCCTATAACCCTCACACCCCTGGCAATTTAGCATGGCCAATCCACCTATCCTGTACATCTTTGGACTGTGGGAGGAAACCGGAGCACCCGGAGGAAACCCATGCAGACACAGGGAGAATGTGCAAACTCTGCAGACAGTCACCCAAGGTGGGAATCAAACCCGGGTCCCTGGAGCTGTGAGGCTGCAGTGCTAACCACTGAGACACCGTGCGATGCATTTCCAGTCATTATTTGGAAAGTTAAAGACCCCGTAACAACTACCCTGATAGCTTCACTCTTATCGAGAATCATCATAGCAATCCTTTCCTCTACATGTCTGGAACTTTTCAGAGGCCTTTAGACAACTCCCAACAGGGTGACCTCTCCTTTCCTATTTCTCTCCTCAGCCCATACTATCTCAGTAGACGAATCCTCACCAAATGTCCTTTCTGCCACCGCAATACTGTCCTTGACTAATAATGCCACACATCTCCCTCTTTTACCACCTTCCCTGATCTTATTGAAACGTCTAAACCCCGGTACCTGCAACAACCATTCCTGTCCTACTCTGTCCATGTCTCCAAGATGGCCACAACATCGAAGTCCCAGGTACTAATCCATGCTGCAAGTTCACCCACCTTATTCTGGATGCTCCTGGCGTTGAAGTAGACACACTTCAAACCACCTTCCTGCCTGCCAGAGCACTCCTGCGACCTTGAAACCTTAATCATGACCTCACTATTCTCAACCTCCTGTACACTGGAGCTACAATTCAGGTTCCCAACTCCCTGCTGAATTAGTTTCAACCCTCCCAAAGAGTATTAGCAAATTCCCACCACTGCCCCCAAGACATTGATACCCCTCTGGTTCATGTTTACATACTATGTCAATAAACCTTCCTGAATAGTCTTTACAAATTCTGACCCATCCAAGACCTTCGCACAAAATGAGTCCCAGTCAATATAGGGAAAGTTAAAAATCACCCATCGAAACAACTCTGCTGTTTTTACAGCGTTCCACAATTTGTTTACATATCCTCTCCTCTGTCTCTCACTGAACATAGGGAGGCACGGTGCCTTAGTGGTCAGCACTGGGTTCAATTCCAGCCTCAGGTGACTGTCTGTGCTGAGTTTGCACATTCTCCCTCTGTCTGCGTGGATTTCCTCTCACAGTCCTAACGTGCAGGTTAGGTAGATCAGCCATGGAAAATACAAGGATATGATGATGGGCTAAGTGGTGGGTTTGTGTGAGATGCTCTTCAGAGTGTTAGTGTGGCCTCGATGGGCTGAATGGCTGGCTTCCACACAGTAGAGATTCCATGATTCAATAATGACAACTGGGTGTGGAGCTGTGGTTATGCAAGGAGTGGTAGCAGGGTGCTTGTGAGGGAGATGGTTTTTGGGGGGGTTTGGGTGTAATTGGCTGGGGTTTTGAGGGGGGTTTGGAGATGGTTGTGGGGGTTAGGGTGTAATTGGCTGGGTTTTGAGGGGGGGTTTGGAGATGGTTGTGGGGGTTAGGGTGTAATTGGCTGGGTTTTGAGGGGGGGTTTGGAGATGGTTGTGGGGGTTAGGGTGTAATTGGCTGGGTTTTGAGGGGGGTTTGGAGATGGTTGTGAGGGAGATGGTTTTGGGGGTTTGGGTGTAATTGGCTGGGTTTTGAGGGGGGTTTGGAGATGGTTTTGGGGGTTAGGGTGTAATTGGCTGGGTTTTGAGGGGGGTTTGGAGATGGTTGTGAGGGAGATGGTTTTGGGGGTTTGGGTGTAATTGGCTGGGTTTTGAGGTGGGGGTTTGGAGATGGTTTTGGGGGTTTGGGTGCAATTGGCTGGGTTTTGAGGGGGGTTTGGAGATGGTTGTGGGGGAGATAGTTTTTGGGGGGGGTTTGGGTGTAATTGGCTGGGTTTTGAGGGGGGTTTGGAGATGGTTGTGAGGGAGATGGTTTTGGGGGTTTGGGTGTAATTGGCTGGGTTTTGAGGTGGGGGTTTGGAGATGGTTTTGGGGGTTAGGGTGTAATTGGCTGGGTTTTGAGGGGGGTTTGGAGATGGTTTTGGGGGTTAGGGTGTAATTGGCTGGGTTTTGAGGGGGGTTTGGAGATGGTTGTGAGGGAGATGGTTTTGGGGGTTTGGGTGTAATTGGCTGGGTTTTGAGGGGGGTTTGGAGATGGTTGTGAGGGAGATGGTTTTGGGGGTTAGGGTGTAATTGGCTGGGTTTTGAGGTGGGGGTTTGGAGATGGTTTTGGGGGTTTGGGTGTAATTGGCTGGGTTTTGAGGGGGGTTTGGAGATGGTTTTGGGGGTTAGGGTGTAATTGGCTGGGTTTTGAGGGGGGTTTGGAGATGGTTGTGAGGGAGATGGTTTTGGGGGTTTGGGTGTAATTGGCTGGGTTTTGAGGTGGGGGTTTGGAGATGGTTTTGGGGGTTTGGGTGCAATTGGCTGGGTTTTGAGGGGGGTTTGGAGATGGTTGTGGGGGAGATAGTTTTTGGGGGGGGTTTGGGTGTAATTGGCTGGGTTTTGAGGGGGGTTTGGAGATGGTTGTGAGGGAGATGGTTTTGGGGGTTTGGGTGTAATTGGCTGGGTTTTGAGGTGGGGGTTTGGAGATGGTTTTGGGGGTTAGGGTGTAATTGGCTGGGTTTTGAGGGGGGTTTGGAGATGGTTTTGGGGGTTAGGGTGTAATTGGCTGGGTTTTGAGGGGGGTTTGGAGATGGTTGTGAGGGAGATGGTTTTGGGGGTTTGGGTGTAATTGGCTGGGTTTTGAGGGGGGTTTGGAGATGGTTGTGAGGGAGATGGTTTTGGGGGTTAGGGTGTAATTGGCTGGGTTTTGAGGTGGGGGTTTGGAGATGGTTTTGGGGGTTTGGGTGTAATTGGCTGGGTTTTGAGGGGGGTTTGGAGATGGTTTTGGGGGTTAGGGTGTAATTGGCTGGGTTTTGAGGGGGGTTTGGAGATGGTTGTGAGGGAGATGGTTTTGGGGGTTTGGGTGTAATTGGCTGGGTTTTGAGGTGGGGGTTTGGAGATGGTTTTGGGGGTTTGGGTGCAATTGGCTGGGTTTTGAGGGGGGTTTGGAGATGGTTGTGGGGGAGATAGTTTTTGGGGGGGGTTTGGGTGTAATTGGCTGGGTTTTGAGGGGGGTTTGGAGATGGTTGTGAGGGAGATGGTTTTGGGGGTTTGGGTGTAATTGGCTGGGTTTTGAGGTGGGGGTTTGGAGATGGTTTTGGGGGTTAGGGTGTAATTGGCTGGGTTTTGAGGGGGGTTTGGAGATGGTTTTGGGGGTTAGGGTGTAATTGGCTGGGTTTTGAGGGGGGTTTGGAGATGGTTGTGAGGGAGATGGTTTTGGGGGTTTGGGTGTAATTGGCTGGGTTTTGAGGGGGGTTTGGAGATGGTTGTGAGGGAGATGGTTTTGGGGGTGGTTTGGGTGTAATTGGCTGGGTTTTGAGGTGGGGGTTTGGAGATGGTTTTGGGGGTTTGGGTGTAATTGGCTGGGTTTTGAGGTGGGGGGTTTGGAGATGGTTTTTTTGGGGCTGGGGGTCAGTGGTGCCTGATGTCGGAGTGAATCACAAGGGGAGTCGGTGACGCTGGGGGTGGTTTGTCCCTGTCCCTGTCCCTGTCCTCGTCCCCGGGGGGGGCGCGGAGAAGGCCCGGCTCCTCCCCGCGGTGATGACCTGCCCCGGGCGTTGTCTCGGCTGTCGATGCGGCTGCGGCTTCGATTCGGCGGTGGCACCTTCTGAGTGTCGGCACCTTTCCAGCGGCGTCCTAGGACCGAGCGGGGACCCAGCGGCGGATCCCGAGATGGCGGTGAATGTGACCATCGAGTATTGGTGGGTACCGGGTACCTGGGCCCGGGGTGGGGCAGAGGGGCTTGGGTGAAGGGTGTTCGGCTCCCGGGAGGGCAAAGCAGCTGACCCGGACCGACCACGGGCTTTAATTTAAAGAAACAGCCTAAACTTCAGGGAAAAAAACCTTTCAACTTTTCAAATAAACCAGGGATCTGGGGAAGGTGCAGAGAACCATCAGAAATAAAAGTTTATTGTTTGGTTTTGGGATTCAGAATCCGTGTGTTAAGTGTTTGATTGAAATGTTGAGTCTGAAGCTGAGAGAAGCAGCTTGGAACGATTGCCGGGCAGTTAGTATGTGACCCTGAACATTTCAGAACTGACCATCTCTGTCACTCCCCCCCCCCCCCCCCCCCCCACAGCTCTGGCTGAGGCTTCCTCGCCCATTTCCTGACTCTCGCTGATGAAATCCGGGAGCAGGTCCCAGGCGTCCACGTTACCGGGTTTATTGGGCAAACAGGTGAGTGAGACAGTTTGTGCAAACATTTGTTCAGACTTGAGCCAAGCAGCTGTGGCGAGGCAGAAACTTTGTGTTCATGTAAACTCAAACTCCTGCAGATGCTGTAATAAAAGCAGAAAATGCTGGAGAAACTCAGCTTCCCAGTAAGTCACCGGAATCGAAACGTTAACTGTTTCCCTCTTCAAAGATGTTGCCAAACCTCCTGAGTTTCTCCAGCACTTTCCGTATTTTTATTTGCGCTAGTGTTTTCTGTCCTGGTTATAATTTCATAAAAATTTCTGCCTTGTCGCCTCTTGATTATCTGTCTGCCTTCACTAGATCATCCCGTAACCTCATTTTGCAGCATGTTCGCCAATATGCATGTTTTCTTGTGAAGGGGTATTTCATATTCTGTAAGTTTCTTGCCCCATGCACCCACTGAGGTTCCTGTGCTGGAGCGTTTCCGAGTGACAACCTACCTGTCAATGACCTGTCCTCACTGCTGTCCTTCCTATGTGCTTGATGAGCTGATTATAAACGACAGGTTTTTCAAATAACCCGTTGGCTTATTGCGTTGAAACTGGCCATCAATGTTTCTGCTCAGACCCAGATCAGCTCACAATATTTCCATTTGTTGAAACACGTCTGTACCTGCAGTTTGCTTGGTGTTTTGCAGCTGTTGCTGTGGTTCACACTATTTCTAAAGGTTACGTCTCTTTCTATTTCTTTCTCAGGAAGTTTTGAGGTTTCAATTAATAACAAGCTGGTTTTCTCGAAGCTGGAATCAAATGGGTTTCCTTATCATAAAGATGTAAGTCAGTTGTTTAAAAAATTTTTTATACAGAATCAAAAACGCGAGAAACCTTATGACCCAGTCATGATAACAGCAGCTTCCAATGCCCTCTGACCATGATTGCCAGGTTCCATTACCTCACAGGGCAACATTCTTCATAAAGCCTGAAGATCCACAATTGGCTGTTTCACAGCAGAAACCGCTCCACAACCCTGGCCAGGCACCATCCTCAAACTGAGGACAGGCTGACATAGTCACTGCTCCATCCACTACCACACAATAGAGTGAAATAAGATTGTTAATCGGAGGAGGGTATGAGACAAATAGCCTGTGTCAGAAAAAGAAGTCATGAAGAAAGGAATGATAAACAACAATGTCACTTGTTGAAATGAGAATTAAACAGCTTATAAAAGAATTAAATTGGAAGATTAATTGATTCTTGAATAATGAATGCAATTGTTCTGAAATCATTGTTTAAACATTTGGAGCGCAGTACCTGGTGCTGGAATAGTTTCTGGGCGAATGAACTCCTTCTGTGAGGCAGCTCAGAAGGTTCATGAGGATGATCCTGGTAGGAGGGGGTTGCCTTATGAGCAAAGGCTGAGCAGGTTGGGACTGTACTCAGTGAAGTTAGAAGAAAGGTGATTCCATTGAAACAAATAGAATTCTTAAAGGGGCATGACAGGGTAAATGCTGAGAGGATGGTTTCCTTTTTGGGAGAGCCCAGGACCAAAGGACACATTCTCAGGATAAAGGGGCATCAATTATAGATTGAGACAAGGAAATTCTTCTCTGAGGATTAAGAGCCTTTGGTACTCCTTATGACAGAAAGTTATGGGGGCAGAGTCCTGACATATATTTAAGGCTGAAAGAGAGAATATTGATAAGTAAGAAATTGAGGGTTAATGGGGAAAAGGCAGCAAGTTGGACATGCAAACCCATAATCCTATTGAATGGCTGAGCAGCTTGAGGAGCTAATGGACCACCTCCTGCTACTTCTTGGATTAGATTAGATTCCCTACAGTGTGGAAACCGGCCCTTCAGCACAACAAGTCCACACCCCCAGTTGAAGCATCCCACACAGACCCATCCCTCTATAACCCATACACCCCTGAACACTATGGGCAATTTAGCATGGCCGATCCACCTAACCTGCACATCTTTGGACTGTGGGAGGAAATGGGAGCACCCGGAGGAAACCCACGCAGACATGGGGAGAATGTGCAAACTCCACACAGACAGTTGCCCGAGGCTGGAATCGAACTTGGGTCCCTGGAGCTGTGAGGCAGCAGTGCTAACCACTGAGACACCGTGCCACCCCAAATGATAATAACACTGTACTTCTTACAGTCTTATTATCACTAACCATCAAACTGGCAAAAATAAACTGGATTTTGGTGGAGAAACTGCCTGTATTTTATGTAGATGATCTGTCAGAAATTTTAAAACAAAATACTCCCCCAGAACAAATAGAGGGTAAAATGTCATTCAGAGACATTGATGCAATGAGGAAAAGCAATTAAATAATGGAGGAGCAAGCTTTCTCAGTAAACCTGGATCCTGAGTGCATGAAAGCATCACTCAAACAGCCATCTCCCATTTCCATTGGCCTTAGATAAAGGTGGGGCCATTTGCTTGATCTCCTCATACGTGTGGGTCATTCTGAGAGTGCAGGACCGGATTGTCTCAGACTTTAAACAGGAGCAGGGAGGAGATAGTCCATCTCACAGTGACTGCAGTAATATGGATATTTAATAACCTGCTGTTGCGTAAGGTTCTAGCAACTGACATGAAGTTTTATTACTTACTGATGCTTATGTTTTTCATCTTGGTTTATTTCCATCAGATCATTGAAGCAGTAAAATTAGCAAAAGAAGGGGCTACTGTGGAGAAAATAAATTCCCAGGAGCAGATTCATACTGAGAAGCGAAGCTGTGTCATCATATAGTGGAAACCAAATGATGGTCAAACCCCTGATATAATTTGACAGCTTTCAAACTGTGAAGCAACACTCTGTTCATGACTGTTTTCCCCAAAAGTTATCGGTGAAAACATGAATAAGCATCAGAAGGTGTGCTCCCTGATTTGGAATCTGTTAAAGATTTTCAGGCGTTGGTCTTGATTACAGAGAGAAAAACTGGTTTAATATCATCACAATTAAATTGTATTTGACTAATCATTCTCATTCTGTTCCCATGTTAAGCAGCAGGCAAAATTATTCAATGTCTTTTTAAAATCACTGAGTTAGCATCCGAGCCACTCAACTTAACTGACCTTGGGGCCCATCTCAACCTTCAAGAACCTCCTTGAGCTCAGTGCTGACGTCAATCTGTCGGATTGCACTTGCTCTTAAAGCTGATGTCTCATGTTTGTAACATCAAAGGCTGACAATGTAAAACCTTCCTGTTACCTGAATGGGAACTTGGCTTTTCTGTAGGTGTTTGAGAGACATTATTATGACTGTGAGCTGAGTGGCCCACCTTTCACATTACTTGCTGTGGTGTATAGTGTATGCGGGCTGTTAAAAATCCCAAAATAAAAACCAGAAATTGCTGGAGAAACTCTGGGTCTGGCTGCATCTGTAAAGAGAGAAACAGTTTAACAGTTTGAATTCAGTTGAAAAGTTTTATTTAGCTGTACAATTGGTAGAGACAGGAACACTTATACCATTTAAGATATATTTAGTTGTGCACTTGTGATACCAAGGCAATGGGAAAAGTCTTAGAAAATGGGATGTGAATAAGTGGTTGTTCTCAACTGACTCAAATTCAATGGGCCAAAAGCCCCTTTTCTCTGCTGTAGACCTCTGGTTATGAGACTTGAAACGTTACCTCTCTCCTCAGATAGTGTCAGACCTCCTGAGTGTCTCCAGCATTTTATGCTTGTTTTGTATTTTCGGTATCTGCACTGTTTTGTGTTTAATTGGCATCATAAATATTTGATAATATCCAGCAATAGCGACAAAATCTGACTACTTTTACTTTTGATTAGTTTTTGCTTTCCTTTCTGGATTGGACACACCACAATTAAATGAATATTGCTTTCACTTCAAATTCTTGTCTGTTTTGAGTAATGAACAATAGTAAATATTCGACCAGCTGGTGTCTGGTAACCAGACTCAGGTGTGACTACTGTAGACCAGGTTCATTATATAGACCCTCAGGTGCTGTAGAAAGCAGGAACAGCCTTTTATCTACACTTGGACAAACATCTGAAGGGGATTTTCAGATAACTGGGCAGCAACATTTACTCCAGAATTAAACATCTGAGTTTCTTGAACTTACAACAAACTGGTTGCCTGTCTGTAGGGCACTGGTAACTAAGATATCTGCAGGTTTTTCTCATCACACAAACACAGGTGGTTCTGAAAGTGTCCCATATAAACCAACAACTGGACAATCAGATAAGGTCGACCTTCTACCTCATTAGGATGGTCCATCAGTGGCACCTTCTGCAAGAGAAACAAATGGAAAGGTCTCAGTGAATTCCTGTCTAAAGCTGCGCTGATATGTTGTTTGCTGTATCTTGTAGTTCTGTCTCCCCAACTCTCCAATCCTGATATAACCCAAATAACCTGCCAAACCGAACAAGCCATTCCTTCAAACACTTTGTGAATCACATCTTGTCTCTTTGTTTTCTCCCATGAACAAAATCTCTGCTGCTTAAAGCTGCCCCAGTGTCCTGCGACCCTGACTCTGCTTGAATGTTTAAATTGTTTGCCCTCCCTGAAGATTTCAATATCCACTCAGTGAATGAGATTCAAGTCTGGGAACGACCCTCAGAATACACTGAGCAGTTGCCTTGTATAATACCGTTTTGGGATGTTGTGTGACTTTTGGCATTGCATTACAGTCTACAGCATGGAGAAAGCCCTTCAGCTCATCGAGCCTGCACCTGTCAGGACCTCACTAGTCTAATTCCATTTTCCAGCACTTGGCCCATAGCCTTGCCTCCTTTGCATCACAGGTATCTATTTTAAATTTAAACCATTTCTGAAGAAGGGTCCCAACCCGAAACGTCAAGCTTTCCTGCTCCTCTGAAGCTGCTTGGCCTGCTGTGTTCATCCAGCTTCACACCGTGTTATCTATTTTAAATATTCATTTAGTCTCATGTTCCTTCTCTTGGTCAGTGAAGTCCTGTCTGTTTCATGACTCTGAGTGGCCCGACAAACAATGGTTGCATTGACGGTCATCTTCCAGGATTCTATAAACTCCGGAACAGCTTCCTACAGATTGGAGAGTAGCTTATGCAACCCCACTATTAAGAAGGGAGACAAAGAGAAAACTGGGAATTATAGACCAGGAAGCCTGATGTCAGCAGTGGGAAAAATGTTTGAGTCCAAGATAAAAGAATTAACAGCAGGCCACTTGGAAAACAGTGATCAGATCGGTCAGAGTCAGTGTCGATTTATGACAGGGAAATCATGCTTAAAAAATTTTCTGGAATTCTTCAAAGGTGTAACAAGTAGAGTTGATGAGCAGCCAGTGGATGTGATGGTACTTGGGCTTTTAAGAAGGTTTCAACAAGATCTCACACGAGATTAATGTGTAAGATTAAAGTGCACAGGATTATGAGTAGTGTATTGAAATGGATAGAAAACAGGCTGGCAGACAGGGAACAAAGAAGGGAATAAATACAAGGAATAATTTCTGAAGAAGGGTCCAGTCCCAAAACATCAGCCTTCCTGCTCCTCTGATGCTGCTTGGCCTGCTGTGTTCATCCAGCTCTACACCTTGTTATCTCGGGGAATAAATATGTCTTTTTCTGAATAAAGGGCAGTTGCTAATAGGATACCACAAGGATCAATTCTCAGACCCAAGCTATTCACAATGTATATTCGTGATTTAGATGAGGGAATTACATATCTCCAAGTTTGCAGATGACACAAAAGCAAAGTTGCTGGCAAAACTCAGCAGGTCTGGCAGCATCTGTGAAGGAGAAAACAGAGTTAATGTTTCGGGTCCGGTGACTGTTCCACGGAACTCTGAGGAAGGGTCACCGGACCCGAAATGTTAACTCTGTTTTCTCCTTTACAGATGCTGCCAGACCTGCTGAGCTTTTCCAGCAACTTTATTTTTGTTCCTGATTTACAGCATCCACAGGCCTTTTGGTTTTTATTGCAGATGACACGAAGCTGGCTGAGAGAATGAGCTATGAGAGGATGCAGAGATGTTTCAGTGTGATTTGGACAGGCTGAGGCAGTGGGCAAATGCATGGCAGATGCAGTATAATGTGGACGAATATGAGGTTATCCAATTTGGAGCAAAAATATGAAACAGACTATTATCTGAATGACTTGAGATTGAGAGTGGAGCAGGGAATGTGTAACAAGACCTTGGTGGCCTCAGAAACCAGTCAGCAAAGGGTATCAGGCAGCAGGGTAGAAGGTGGCAAATTCCCTTCACAGTGAGAGACTTGAGTAGAGGAGCAGGGATGTCTTGCAGCAATTATTCAGGGCGTTGGTGAGGTCACACCTGAAATATTGTGTGCAGTTTTTGCCTCCTCATCTGAGGACAGATTTTGTTTTATTATTCACTCATGGGGCATGAATGTCACTGGCTGGGCCAGCATTTATTGCCCCTTGAGAAGGTGAGGGTTAGCTGCCTTCTTGAACAGCTGTAGTCCTCCTGTTGTGGGTTGACCCACAATGCTATTAGGAAGGGAATTCCAGGATGTTTGACCCAGCGACAGGAAAGGAACAGCGATACGTTTCCAAGTCAGGATGGTAAGTGGCTTGGAGGGGAGCTTGCAGGGGGTGGTTTTCCCATGTATCTGCTGCCCTTGTCCTTCTAGATAGATGTGGTCATGAGTTTGGAAGGTGCTGCCTGAGGATCTTTGGTGAATTTCTGCAGTGCATCTTGTAGATAGTACACACTGCTGCTACTGAGCGGTGGTGGAGGAAGTGGATGTAATGTCAATAAAATGAGCTGCTTTGTCCTGGATGGTGTCAAGCTTCTTGGTGTTGTCGGAGCTGCACCCATCCAGGCAAATGGGCAGAATTTCATCACACTCCTGACCCGTGTCTTGTGGATGGGACACAGGCTTTGTGGAGTCAGGAGGTGAGTTACTCACAGTATTCTGAATCTCTGACATGGTCTTGTAGCCACGCATTCATGTGACAAGTCTAGCATGTTTCAGGTGTATTCTGTTCCTGAGAATGCTTTCTGAGAACGTCCCACCGCCAAGGTTAGACTGACTAGCCCCTAATTTCCTGGGAAACATGGTAATGTGTTGAATTAGATCCAAATTTGGTTTAGTAACAGGAAACAAAGCGTGATGGTTGTTCCCTGCCCTTGCAAATGGAAAGTTATTTCAAGTGGTTCTCCACAAGGCTTGGTACTGGGCACCCTGCTGCTTGTTATATATTTTAATAATTTGGACTCAAACATGACAGTCACAGTTCACAACACAAAAATTGACTGTGTAGTGGATAGTGTAGAGGACAACTGTAAGCTTCTAAATGATGTAGATGGATTAGTGGAGTGGGCAGAAAAATGGCAGATGGAGTTCAGTTCTGATAGTGTAAGATAATGCATTGAGGGAGGTCAAACAGTGAAAGGGAATACACAGTAAACAGGAATATACTGAGAGGAGTAAACAAAGTTAGAGATTCTGGCATGCAAGTGCACAGGTCCCTAAAGGCAGCAGCACAGGTGGATAAAGTTATAAAGAGGCATTCGGAATGCTATCCTTCATTGGCAGAGGTATGGAATACAAAAATAAGGATATAATGATGAAACTGTATAAGACACAAGTGAGGCCAAACTGAAGTACTGTGTGCAGCTCTGGTCACCACATTATGAAGGATGTAATTGCTCTGGAGAGAGGATAGAGGAGATTTACTAGAATGTTGTCAGGTCTGGAGAACTGCAGTTACAAGGAGAGATTGGAGAGGTGGGGGCTGTTTTCCTTGGAACAGAGAAGGTGAAGGGGCGATGTGTTTGAAACATACAAAACTGTGAGGGGTAGAGATAGGGTAGACAGGGGGAACCTATTTCCCTCGGCAGAGAGTTCAAAACCCAAGGGTGAAAGATTCATGCCAAGTGGCAGAAGGATTAGAGGGAACGTGGGGAAAGTCTTTTTTTCTGTAGACAGTGGTGGATGTCTGGAATTCATTGCCTGAGGTGGTGATAGAGGTAGAGATCCTAAACTCTTTCAAAATGCACATTAACTGCCATAAGCTACAGGGCTATGGCCAAGGAGATGGGATTAGAAAGGACATCTGGGTGTCTGGGGTTGGCTTGGACAAGAATCACAGAGTGATACAGCACAGAAACAGCCCAACAAGTTTGTGTTGACCAGGTTTCCTAAACTGAACTAGTCCCATTTGCCTACATTTGACCCATATCCTTCTAAACCTTTCTTATCCATGTTTATGTCCAAATGTCTTTTAAATGTTGTAATTGTACCAGCCTCCACCACTTCCCCTGGCAGCTCATTCCATACACACCACCCTCTGTGTGAAAAAGTTGCCCCGCGGGTCCCTTTTAAATCTTTCCCCTCTCACCTTAAACCCATACCTTCTTACTTTGGTCTCACCCACCCCCAATAAAGACCTTGGCTACTCATCTTATCTCTGCCCCTCATGATTTCATTAACCTCTATAAGGCCACCTCTCAACGCCCTACACTGCAGGGAAACAAGTCCCAGTCTATCCAGCCTCTTCTTATAACCCAAGCCCTCTAGTCCCAGTAACATCTGGTAAATCTTTTCTGCAGCCTTTCCAATTTAATAACATTCTTCCTATAGCAGGCTCACCAGAACTGTACACAGTATTCCAAAAGTGGCCTCACCAACTCTTACATGTTGGGCTGAATGGCCCCTTCCATGTTGTAACATTTCTATGGTTCAAGGAGACATGGGCGAACTACCCACCAATTACTGCCCTGCTCTCCTGTGACATCTCAGTTTGATTTTATTGAACCAGATTCCCTCCCTGGTCTGTCTGCTGCTGGGACCTCTCTGCGTTCACCGCTCCTTTTACTATCACGGCACCCCCTCCCCCTCTCCCAGTCTGTCTAAGTCTCACCTCTCCCATTCTTCTCACACACGTACATCTTATGCACAGCTACCAGTCGACCAGCCCTAGTGTCTCTGTCATGGTTCAGTATAACCCTGTCACCTTTGAATCAGAAGATTCTGCGTTCACTGATTTGAGGGAGTGTAGCGCAGGGACATTAAACCAAAAGGTAACCCTCTGAAAGAGGACAGGGGGTTCATCCCAATAGTCTTTGCCACTATGTATCCCAACTCAATGTCAGCAACACAAGATGATCTCGTCATTATCACATTGCTCATGGGAGCATGCTGTGCACTGACTGACTACAACATCATTTATATTGTGAGGAAAGTTCTCATCCAAACCATTTCTGAAAATTACGGAAAGAACAAATAACAAAATTCTAAAAATGTCATTCCTGAGTTTCCTCAGAAATATTCCACTAATACTTTGTTTACTGCTCTCTGTCCATGCAGAGGTCTATGGCTCTGCCTGAGTGTTATCGGTGCACCTGGGTGGGGGTGGTGTATGTGTGTTAGTGTGTTTGTGGGTGTGTGTTTGTGTGGGTGTGTGGATGTATAAGTGAGTGTCAGTGTGTGCTGGGGTGGGCATGTTGGGCCCCAACATGGGAGCTGGTGAAATGTCATGTTTGCGTTGGTTCTAGAACAGAACAATGAAGAGTTAATTTCCATATTATTTGAAGAGACAAGGAGACATTCAATGTTATAAGCTAAAGTATGCAAAACATTGAGCTAGTAAGTATTTTTGGATAAGCATGTGAAAGGAATAAATTATTGCTTGTAAACAGTAAAACCACAATGCAAATAGCAAGAACAGAAATTATCTCTGAATGACAGTAAAATTTTGTTACAACATTTCATAATTTCCTGAGAATTGATATGTTCATGTAAATGAAGCCCCAAGAAAAAAAAGCTGATGCAGTTTTTCCAGATTGTAATGTACTTCCTGTTCCTCTTGAAAACAATTGCGTAGTGTCCCAAAGCGCCTACATCCTTGTCCCAAGAAACATGACCAAGCCAAATTTGACACCAAGCCTCACAAGAAGACATTGAGGTTGGGTCCTGAGCTTTTTTCAAGTCTACAAAAACTGGGAATGAGTGAGAGGCTGGAGCTGGATCCCATTAATCTTCTCACACGGGGTTATGTGGAAACTGATTTAAACTTCCTGCCCGAGTAGGATTGTGTGAGACTTCTGTAATTCTGTAAAGGTATGAAATCCTATTTCTACTGAAGTGGTCTGGTCAGTGACCTTTGTTCAAGCCAGACACTTCGGCGACTTGAAATCGCAATCTGTCACTATCAGTCACTTCACCCACGATCAATGCTGTATCCTGTTCTCTTTATGTTCCGAATAATAGTTTTATGTATCAGCCAATTCATAGCGTAGAAAAAGCAGGGACTGCCCCCTGTTCAGGGAGAATCGCTTATGAAACTCAGCACTCTGTGCCGGGTTGCGTACAGCGATCATCCACAGCTTGTACTTGGTTAATAATAAAGGATTGTGTTTTTGTAACCAGGTCAACGTCTTGCCCTTGCATTAAGTCTGTGAGGGTCTCTGAAAAATGAACCTAACATTTAACGCTGTGAGCAGGGTTCCAACATCTATGGAGGTCGTACGTGGAGGACTGAATAAGTGATCATTCGCGTGTCGGTGACATGAGACAGACGGGCCCACGAGGTATGATTCACCTTAGTCTCTCTCACTAACCTATCACCCACCTATCACCCATGCGACCCCTCATCCCTCTGTACTGACGGAACCCCAAGACAACTCATGATCTTGGACACTGATAAATCCTAATGCCAGGAGGTTAGAGGCCCCAGGTGATGGGAGTTCAAGACCCTAGGTAAGGTTTGGGAATTCAGAGGTCAGAGACCTCCCAACTATAGGCATCGGGAATTCAAAGGTTAAAGTATCAGGTTTCGAGTCCCTGAATCGTAGGTAAAGGATAACTATAGCGTCTGTCTCAACCACCCTGCCTTAGGCCGGTTGTTAAGAGGGGAAATCCCCCACATGAAGGTCAGGACCCTGAAGTGGGTGTGGAGACCAAGGACACTGGGCTAGTACATAGAGATAAGAAGTTGAAGCATTAAAATGGGACAGACGTTGGATAAGTTGGGCGCCCGAACCCCTTTGCATCGGTTATGATCCCGAAAATGAAGAAAGGTTCAGACATCTGTCAGCATGGCTAAATAAGAAATTGGGAAATGAGAATTGGCCATTACGGAGAACATGGGATATAGATCTATGTCCTAAAGCCGAGGAGGCACTATGGACACGTAATGTTTGAAGTAAATGGAAAGGGTTAATGTCATCCTGGAGAAAGAGAGCTGAGGAGCTGACAGAAATCAAAACTGGCCAGTTGGGATAATGCACGTAGGAAAGGGATTAGCGCCTGTGATAATGAGGGGAAACCAAAATCCTCTGCCCCACCGGGACCCCTACTCCCTCCACATCTCTACCCAACTTCAGCCAACCTACACCTACAGGCATCCCAACACTACCATAAGCCCCAGCAATCGCCTGTGTCCTTACCACCACCACCGTACACTGTCCAAGCCCAAACCAAACCTCCTGCCATAGAATCCCCAGGCCTTACAGGAACCGGCCCACACGATTCTCCTGGTGAACCCCACAGCTTCTCCTTCTGCCATGCATCTGACTCAGGGGCCATCCACAGACTCTATGTCCTGTCGTAGTAGGTCTAAAACTAACAGACAAACAAGGAACAGGTTACGGAACAGACCGCTCATGGACCAAAGGAGGGAGGGCAGGATTCTTTTAAGACTCACAGTGGGAGCCCGAAAAAACGTAAGTCACATGTGCAGTTTTCTCAGCCCTTGAGGGCTTGTCTAGTGTTCCCTAGCAATGCTGCAAGTAGTGAAGAGTATGATAGTCCCAATTCACAGGTGGAGGATAATGGATCTGAGGACAATGTTCGGGAGGGATCCTCGGATAACTGTCCCCTAAAGAAGGACCCCTGTAAAAAAAAATCAACAATTTTGTAAGCGCACAGTCCCTCACCCAAACCCACCACAGGGGGTCAAAATACTGTGCAGGCCTATAGCCCTTGGAAGCCGCAAGAGATGTGTTTAATGATGTCAAGGGCCCCGATGGAAAGACTAATCCTGACAACTTCATAAATTACGTCCTGGGCACTATTCAAATGCACCAAGCCACCCCCCCCCCCGACCACCTTAGCCTGTGCTGTATGGCTCTTACCCCTAGTGAGTGTACCCTGTGGAAAGGCCACCTCGGAGACCCGGCTCCCCAGAACTGGGATGCTTTTACAGGCCTCGTCGCTGAAGGCCTGCGACCACAATCCATTAAATATGCACTTAAGCAAACTGTGCAGCAGCTGGTAGATGTTACCAAACGGTGGCCCTGATTTCTGGGACCGTTTCTGCTCCACCTATGCCACCTATGGGCTGATCAGGCTGCCAAACAGGCTGCCTCAAATTAAACTTTTATTGTGCCCTCGATGAACAAGCAGGTGATAAATCACATGCCTGCTTTGAACAATATCTGGGCATGCCAGGTATCGTCATTGTTCAGTGCTGGCAGAAAGGACATTTGGAAGGCACATGGATGTTCACATCCTGCATCCTCAGGCCTTTGGGTGACTCCAATCGGCCAAGTGTGTGTCCCTGATGCTTTGTTACCTATGCTCATTGACTGTCTGCATTCCGACACCCACCTGGGCAAGAAGGGAATGAGTGGTATCATGCTCCGTACCTGGTGGCACCCCAGGCTGTCTGAGGCAGCCCAGTCTCGTACAGCATCATGTCTCACATGCCCCCAAAACAATGTGGGTCAGGGGGTGAGACATTCACCAGGAAGAACACCCTTGCCAGGTGGACCGTTTAAATGTATTCAGTTAGATTTTATTGAATTACCGCGAGTACATTGTTAAAAGTATTGTCTTGTGACTGTTGACGTATTCAGTAGACGGATAGAGGCTTTCTCAACAACTAATAAAAAGCCTCAATGGTGGTAAAATTGTTATTAACTGAAGTAATACCAAGGTTCAGAGTGCCTCAACAAATTAGTTCGGATAATGGCCCCCACTTTGTAGGGAAGATTAATAAGGAATTGTGTGATGCGTTACACTTCCAACAACAATTCCACTGTGCCTACCACCCCCAGGTGGCAGAGACAGTCGAAAGAGCTAACGGAACTCTCAAAGCTAAACTGACGAAGCCAACATCCAAAACCGGCCTTAACTGGTTTAAAGGTTTTGCCCCTAGCTCTGTACTACATGAGGGTAACATTCCACTCCACTACTGGACTCTCAGCGGCAGAGATAGTCTATGGCAGTAGGACACCCTGGGATGCCAATACCGGCCCACCCACCCAAATAGGCTTGAATCTTATGGGTAAGGAAATGCAAAAATACTTCCAGCAGCTAATGTTGCGTCTAAAGTTTCTCCATTCACAGGTAAAGTGGGCCTTTGGACCACCTTTGCGGATATCAGACCAGGACCTTAAGAATCAGAATTGCTCTTTGTGGCCACAAATAGGAGATTTCGTGCTCATTTGGGACTGGGATCGTCCCAAGCTTGGACCAGGGTGGAAAGGGCCATTTCAAGTCTTCTCCAGACTCTGACAGCCCTTAAAGTCAAGGGTCAGAATCACTGGATCCACCTAAATGACTGCAACTAATTATTGGACTGAGTGTTGTTCTGACCGTGTGTGGGTTGGAGGATAATTTGTTTTATAGGACACATATCCAACTGCATGGTAATCGAAAGATGTGCAGCCTAGGTGGATTGGCCATGCTAAATTGCCCACAGTGTTCAGGGATGCTTAGGGTAGGTGGGTTATAGGGGGATGGGTCTGAGTGGGATGCTCTGAGGGTCAGTGGGGACTTGTTGGGCCAAAGGGCGTGTTTCCACACTCTAGGGGCTCTATGATTCTTGAAGCAGCTGGGAACTTTGGTTTGTAGGAGGCTGAAGATGTCGTTGAATAACTCCACCAACTGGTCTGCACAGGAACGGAGTGCTTGGCTGGGGACACTGTCCAGGCCCATCGCTCTCCTTGGGCTGACTCCCAGGAAAACTAATCTGGTGTCTGAAGCAGTGACAAGGGGAACACGTGTGTCTGGGGCTGTTGGGGCAGATGTCACCGCGCTGATGGTATTCTGCTCAAACTGAGCACAGAAAGCAGTGAGTGTGTCAGGGAGGGATGTGTCATTCTCTGCAATAGTACCCTGTTTCGGTTTGTATCCTGTAATGCCATTGAGGCCTTGCCGTAGACAGCAGGAGCCTGTCTGGTAGGCCTGGGCCTCTAACTTAGCCCAGTCCTGCACCTTGGCCTCCCTGATGGCTTTGTAGAGGTTGTACCTGGATTTCCTGTATTGGTCTGGGTTACCTGACTTGAATGTTGCATGTCTGATCTTCAGTAGGGAGTTGACTTCCTGGTTCATCCAAGGTTTAAGGTTGAAGAACACTCGGATTAACTTCCATGGAACACAGTCCTCTATACATTTACTATTTATACTTCTCATGTTATTCCAGCCAAGTGTCTGGAGGAGGGGTCACTGGGCTTGAAATGTTAACTCTGATCTTTTTCTTCACTTATGCTGCCAGACCTGCTGAGCTTTTCCAGCAACTTCTGTTTGTGTGCCTCTCTGGATCTGTCCTGTCCTGTTGCCTAAGGGAGGGAAAGGTTCAGACCTGATCCTTTCAAGTAACTGAAATACAGTGCCAGGATCAGATGTTTCCTGTTCTTGATGCTCACTCGATAATTTAATCTCAGATCTGTCACTTTCTGAACATAATCAATCATGAGAAACAGAAAGCTGGTCAGATTGGGAGATTGTAAACTGCAGATCTCAGAGGTCAAAGGGCACATCTATGAGTTTACACAATCAGCAGCAAATTCCTTAAACTGAAGATGTTGAAATAAGCTCAGCTATAATTCCAGATTGCTAAACCATTGGCTAAGATTGTGGTGATTGGCTACACAAATATCCTTAAGTACAACCAATCAGAAAGACAGGGGGAGTTTAAGCAGCACAAATGAACACTGAGTTCAATCTCATTCAACAGTCACTAATTGTCTGACCAGAAAACTCAACCACTCCTCCTGGAGCTTGCTGTACCTTCACTGATGAACTTGTTGACTACTGCCCTTTAAAAGCCTTTGCAGAGTGAATTTGTCCTGATGGGGACTGGGTGCTAACACAAACCCTTCACTTTGATTGCACACTCTTGTTGTTACTTTGTGATGTCATTTCATGCAATGATATCACGGGAGCTGGTGGTTACTGAAGATTAATGGGAAGAGATCGGGTCACAGAGTTCTTACAATTTTAGCTTTGTAATGATGACATATCTCTATGGAGGGTAACAATAGTAGGTAAGGCTAGTCTGTACATCCATTAGTGCTTTTGTGATCAAATCTGTCCCATTTGGTTTATTGGGCAATTGTTAAAACATTTTAGCAAGAAGAATGGGAGCAGCTGCTTGAAAACTGATCTTGAGGAAAATGAATTAGCTGAGTTTCAAGGGTTTTGTGGGAGATACTGACAGGTTCCTGTATAGGAACAATGTAAACTTAATGTACTGAATGGCCTCCTTTTCTGTTGGGACAATACTGACACATTTTAAAAATGAAGTTGAATGTTTTGAATTTTTAATTTTAAAAGGTACTTGATGATTTTAACAAAATGTAGCTTGAAAATCTGACAGAAATCATACAGAGACTGGAGTAGAAGGTTTAATTATCCAAAGCTTATTGCCCAATCCACATTCACCTGTGCTTGTATCTCTCTCAGGGTAGAGCAGGAGGAAGAATGAGGTGAGTGGGGCAAGTTGTGTGGGATGTATCACACCAAAGAGGGGGCTGAGCTGGGAGTGGGAGAGGTTCTCAGACAGGGGCACTAATATTGGGACCATCCCCTGTCCTGGCACTACCCCCAAATGGGAGTCATGATGGTGTGTGCCACAGGGTGGGGGCTTTAGGCAGGGGTGTATGTGTGCATGTGGTTTATTTCTATTCTGTTGTTGGGCTCTTTCTGCTCACTTAACTTTGACCGTTCCTATTTGTGGATCACATGGCTGAAGTAGCAGGATTCTTGTTGTGGGTGAAAGAATTTCTTAAATTTTGAATCACAACACCGCTTTTCTAAAGTGCTTTACAACCAGCAGGTACCTGCCAGGTGTTGCCATTGCTGGGTCAGAGGAAATACATGGGGCACAGCAAGATCCCATCCATGTTGCTATGTTGGCAGTGCGGCGCTCCCTCAGCACTGGCTACACCACCCCTGCCCACCTGACAGTATGGTACTCCTTCGCCGCCCCCACCCACCTCCCAACAGTGTGGTGCTCCCTTGGCACTCAGTTTCCTCTCATTGGCTCTGTGGGTTATCAGCAGAGTCTTGTTCTTGAAGATAAATGTTGTTGTTGTTGTTTATTTTTTATTATTATTATTATTATTATTATCAGATTTGCTGAAAAATTCCATTTTTTATTTCACAAGTCGAGTTTGGTGTCCTTAACCAGAACAGTGAGCTCTCATCCTGAAACAATCAGCCTGATGTTTGATAGAACATAGAATACTACAGCGCAGTACAGGCCCTTCAGCCCTCGTTGTGTTGACCTGTGAAACCAAATTGAAATCTATCTAAACTACACTATTCTATTATTATCCATATGTTTATCCAATGACTATTTAAATGCTCTTAAAGTTGGTGAGTCTACTACTGTTGCAGGCAGGGCATTCCACGCCCTTACTACTGTCTGAGTAAAGAACCTACCTCTGACATCTGTCCTGTATCTATCATCCCTCAATTTAAAGCTATGTCCCCTCGTGCTCGCCGTCACCATCCGAGGGGAAAAAGGCTCTCCCTATCCACCCTATCTAACCCTCTGATTATTTCATATGTCTCTATTAAGCCACCTCTCGACCTTCTTCTCGCTAATGAAAACAGCCTCAAGTCCCTCGGCCTTTCCTCGTAAGACCTTCTCCTCCATTCCAGGCAACATCCTAATAAATCTTCTCTGCACCCTTTTCCAAAGCTGCTTATAATGCGGAGACCAGAACTTGCTGGGTTTACTGTTTTAGGCATTAATATAATTTCCATATAGACTTGTCCGGTACAGAAGAGGCCCTTTGGCCCATTGTTTCTGCACTGCTTTAAATCTCCACCTGTCCCACTTTCCAGCTTTTGGCCCTTCAGCCTTTAATGTTATGATATTCCAAGTTCCCATCCAAGTACTTTTAAATGGCCGTGAGGTTCCATGCCTCAACTACCCTCCTCGGCTGTGCATTCCAGATCTCTCTCACTCTGGGTGAATAGGATTTTCCTCGGATCCCCTCTAAGCCTCCTGCCTTTCACCATTCCGCCCCCTTGTTTTGCCCCTCAATTAAGGGGAACAGCTGCATAGTATTCCAATCTGTCCACACCTCTTTTAATCTTATACACCTCAATTAGTTCCATCCTTAACCTGCTCAGCTCAAAGAAAACAATCTGAGCCTAGCCAGCCTCTCTTCATTGCTAAACTGCTCCCAGTCAACATCCTGATGAATCTCCTCTGCACCACCTCCAGAGCGATCTCATCCTTCCAATAGTCTAGTGACCAGAACTACTCATAGTGCTCCAGCTGTGGCCTAGCCTAAGTTCTATGCAGCTCCAACATGACCTCCCAGCTCTGATAATCTGCTACGACTGATAAAAGCAAAAGTCCTGTATACTTTCTTAACTTCCCTATTAACGCTTCCTGCCACCTTCAGGGTCCTGTGGGCAAATATGCCCTGATCCTTCTGTTCCTGTCTGCTTCATAGTATCCTGCCATTCATTGAGTACTCCCTTGTTACTTCTTCCAAACTGCATCACCTCACAATTATCAGGATTAAATACCATCTGTCACTGATCTTGTCAATTGTAAGTCTTTCTAGTGCCTGAGATTTCTCCTCTGTGACTAGCGTCTTGGTAACATCTTCCTTGGTGAAGACAGATGCAGAGCATTCCTTTCATATCTTACTATGTCCTCTGCCTCTGTATATAACTCTCCTTTTCAGTTCCTAATTACCCCCACTCCTCCTTTTACTAACCATTTCAATATTTATGTGCCCCTAAAAGATTGGGACATCCTTTTATGGTACATCTTTTCTTTCCTTTTTTTGCCTCCCATGGAACATTTTATGTTAACTCTGGTTCGGTTATATTTTCTATTTATAAGCCTGCTTTCCTTTGTTATTTTAATTTCTATGTCTTTCATCTTGAATGTGCCTGAACACACTCCTCTGCACTGGGAGCAGAGCATTCCAAACACCTTTTACTGAGATGACACTTTAAGATCTGGACATTTTTTTCTTGCCTTTTGGTTTGGTTTCTTTTATTTCTGTTGTTTTTTTAATTCTGGTTTCTGTAACAAAGATGGTATTAGAAAACGATGACTTTGTTCACTTTTCACTGTACTCCTGTATTCCTTTCCCTGAGTAAACATGATAAAATTTAATTCTGATAGCCACTGGTATCCTCCACTGTTCAGTCTACAGTCACTCCCTGTTACTGAAGTATTGAACAATCCTCCCAGCTGCAGTGAGGAAGTTTCCAGTTGGATTGTGTTCTCGCGTGGTTTGTTTCACTGAGCGTCTTCTGAATCGTGAAATAATCTTCAGGAGAATTGTGTGAAATTTTTGACTCCGTGTTGTTCTTTAATTAGTGGAATCAAGGGTAATGGGAATAAAGCAGGAACAGGATACTGATTGTGGATGATCAGCCATGATCATAATGAATGGTGGTGCTGGCTCGAAGGGCCGAATGGCCTACTCCAGTACCTGTTGTAATTGTGAAAGGGCAATGAATGTATCTAAACAATCGGACTGCTCTACCACCATATGCTGTCTCTGAGAAATTATGATTAGTTGGATACTGCTATTATGTTAACGGACTGGAATAACAACAAATGTTCCAACCCCATCCGTCTACTCCCGATCATCAGTAAAGTGATGGAAGGTGGCAGTAGCAGTGCTATCAAGCAGCACCTGCTCAGTGATGCCCAGTTTGGGTTCTGCCAGAGTCACTCAGCTCCTGATCTCATTACAGCCTTGGTTCCAACATTGACAAAAGAGCTGAATTCCAGAGTTGACGTGAGAGTGACAGCCCTTGATATCAAGGCTGCATTCAACTGAGTGTGACATCAAGGAGCCCTAGCAAAACTGGAACTGGAGACAAAGTTTGAGAGTTGGAGTCAGACCTGAAATGTAGAAAAATGGTCATGGTGGTTGTTGGTAAGTCATCTCAGTTCCAGGACATCTCTGTAGGAGTCTTTCACAGTAGTGTCCTAGGCCCAACCACCTCAGCTGCTTCATCAATGACCTTCCTTCCACCATAAGGTCAGGAGTGGAGTTTTCACTGATGACTGCACAATGTTCAGCACCCTTTGCAACTCTTCAGACGCTGTAAAAATGCAAAACGATCTGGATAATACCCAGGCTTGGGCTGACAAGTGGAAAATAAATGCCAGGCCAGGACCTTCACCAATAAGAAACAATCTAACCACTGCCCCTTAATTTTCAATAGTGTTACCATAGTGAATCCCCACTGTCAACATCCTGGGGATTATCCTTGACTAGAAACTCAATCGGACTCCCCACATTAACAGAGCGACTTCAAGAGCTGGCCAGAAGCTGGGAATACTGAGGTGAGTAACTCAACTTCTGACTCCCCAAAGCCTGCCCACCATCTACAAGGCATAAGTCAGGAGTGTGAATATGCCCCAATTGCCTGGGTGGGTGCAGCCCCAACAGCGCTCAAGAAGCTTGACATTATCTAGGAAACAAATTTTCCCCCCCAAGGGTATTATCAGTCTATCTACAAGACAGACTGCAGCTGCTCCCCACCAACTCCTCCAGGATAACTAAGGATGAACAACAAATGCTGGCCCAGTCAGTCTCCCTGAGCATGAGTGGTGTGTGTCACTAATGTGATTGGCTGCATTGAGTGCAGAGACAGATATTCTACCTGTGAGATTGAATCCTTTGCTGCTCCCCCTCAACTCTCATTCACATCATCTACAATGTCAGGGTTGAGGAAATGGTGTTTTGAGAAAATGGTTTTCAAGTCAAGCTTTACTCTAAAAGCCACTAAATCTTTGTGTATTTTTCTGTTTTTCAGAAAATTCCAGTTATTCATTTTGCAGTGGAATGCTTAGACCTTGCTCAGTGGACAGTCTTCCCCATTGTTTCTCCAGAAACGAGCCCTCTTTTAAAAGTTTTCCCTATGCTCTCCTGTGGGATTGATTGTGTTACTCTTTCAGGGAGAGTTTTGCAAACCTTTATTAATTCTCTGGTTGAAGGCCATTCTTCCCCTGAGCAATCATTTTAAGCTTGTGATGTCTAGTTGCTGAGTAACTTCACAGAAGAAATAGCACAAATCAGGTTATCCTATCAAATCCTTCGTAACTTAAATCCCCCAAGTAAATCTCCCTCCATTTTTCTGCTGCAGACCTTAGAATTGCAGCTTCATTAATCTTGCCATGACTGAGCTGTCACATCCTGTAAAACCTGACTGTACCCTAACCAAGATCTCAATTTCCTTCTTAACATGTCATGCCTGGAATTGTACGTAAGACATGTTCAGGTCCATCTATTGATTAAGGAAAGCATAGAATGGTTTTGTCTTCAGCATCTCACTTAAATACCTTATGTTTGCTTCAACATCTCATTAACTTTCCCAGTCACCTTTGAAGACTTGTCAATGTGCATGTCTGCTTGACTCTAGTCTCTGAGCTGCTCCCTTTGATATCATTGCATTTTGCACTGCTCTTTCCACAGTGTGGGCAGTGAGTGGATGGTGGGCACAGCCTTATGGAATGATCTTTGCAGCTGATTCCTGTCCAATAAAAGCCCAGTGGAAACATGGGTGTGTTTAACAGTGCCTTCTGCCTCCACCTCTCCACTATCTGGGCCTACGGCAATGTCTGAGCTTCAAATTGAGATCACAATGAGAAACTGTGTTTGGGAAGTGCAGCTCCAGATTATTCTTCCTCTTAGTATTTCGATCAAACACCATCACTTCACATTCTCTGTATATCTGCTATTTACCTGCCTGTTTTGTTGCTGTCTCGTTCACTGGTCACCAGGTGATGTTTAACTGTGAAGTTGAGAAATTGAACTCTCTGTAACAAGCCCTGGCCCATGTAACTTCAGAGAAGGCATTTCTAAGTTCCCCAAAGATTGTTGAATACACAGAATGAGTGGAAGTCTGGGTGATTTAAGTTACTATCCCTAGGCAATGGCAACCCCAACCCCAACCCCTCACCCCTCATCCCTCTCTTTGAGCAGCAGTGTACTCTCTGAGCTCAATACAATACACAGAGAATGTAGTTTTAAACTGAGTAAAGAAAACCACAGGATGGGGAGTGAGAACTGGGGACAATTCTATTGTTTTGAGAACTGCATCCCAGAGCAAGAGAGATTTCAACTCTTGTAACTTGGAAGTTAGTAATAATTAGTTTTATTTTTATTTTTTGTTTTCTCCTTTTACCCAACCCACAACTCTCAGAGCTCGATACTACCATCTTGTTCCTAAATATAGCAATGGCTCCTTGGAACCCAGTGTGTCTAATACCAGCATTGAGAGGCACTCAGGTGGCGCAGGGCAGACTGGGCTTGGAAATTCGGGGAACACCTGCTACATGAACTGCATCTTACAGTGTCTCTGCAACACCACTCCACTGGTGGAGTGTTTCATAACTGGAGCTTATGCAGATGATCTAAACAGGTAAGATCATTCCAAGGAATAGCATCAGAGTGAGGGGAAAATGAGGCTCAAGGAATGGCCATTTCAATTCCAGAACCTTGTCCATTCCAGGAGTGACACTTTGGGGATTTCCGGTCGTGTGATTTACCTAGAGGGGGTTTGATTTGATTATTAATATCATTTACTGAGATATAGTGAAAAGTAGTGTTTTGTTGCTATCTGAGCAAACCATACATAAATATATCAGGATAATAAAATGTGAGGCTGGATGAACACAGCAGGCCCAGCAGCATCTCAGGAGCACAAAAGCTGACGTTTTGGGCCTAGACCCTTCATCAGAGAGGGGGATGGGGGGAGGGAACTGGAATAAATAGGGAGAGAGGGGGAGGCGGACCGAAGATGGAGAGTAAAGAAGATAGGTGGAGAGAGTATAGGTGGGGAGGTAGGGAGAGGATAGGTCAGTCCAGGGAAGACGGACAGGTCAAGGAGGTGGGATGAGGTTAGTAGGTAGCTGGGGGTGCGGCTTGGGGTGGGAGGAAGGGATGGGTGAGAGGAAGAACCGGTTAGGGAGGCAGAGACAGGTTGGACTGGTTTTGGGATGCAGTGGGGGGGAGGGGAAGAGCTGGGCTGGTTGTGTGGTGCAGTGGGGGGAGGGGACGAACTGGGCTGGTTTTGGGATGCGGTGGGGAAAGGGGAGATTTTGAAGCTGGCGAAGTCCACATTGATACCATTGGGCTGTAGGGTTCCCAAGCAGAATATGAGTTGCTGTTCCTGCAACCTTCGGGTGGCATCATTGTGGCACTGCAGGAGGCCCATGATGGACATGTCATCTAAAGAATGGGAGGGGGAGTGGAAATGGTTTGCGACTGGGAGGTGCAGTTGTTTATTGCGAACCGAGCAGAGGTGTTCTGCAAAGCGATCCCCAAGCCTCCGCTTGGTTTCCCCAAAGTAGAGGAAGCCACACCGGGTGTGGGGGCAAGTGTAGCATTTCCTGCGGTTGCAGGGGAAGGTGCCGGGTGTGGTGGGGTTGGAGGGCAGTGTGGAGCGAACAAGGGAGTCACGGAGAGTCTCTCCGGAAAGCAGACAAGGGTGGGGATGGAAAAATGTCTTGGGTGGTGGGGTCGGATTGTAGATGGCGGAAGTGTCGGAGGATGATGCATTGTATCCGGAGGTTGGTGGGGTTTTGTGTGAGAACGAGGGGGATCCTCTTTGGGCGGTTGTGGAGGGGTGGGGTGTGAAGGATGTGTTGCGGGAAATGCGGGAGACGCGGTCAAGGGCATTCTCGACCACTGTGGGGGGGAAAGTTGCAGTCCTTGAAGAACTTGGACATCTGGGAATTGCGGGAGTGGAATGCCTCAACGTGGGAGCAGATCTGTCTTCCCTGGACTGACCTATCCCCTCCCTACCTCCCCACCTATACTCTCCTCACCACCTTCAGTCCGCCTCCCCCTTTCTCCCTATTTATTCCAGAACCCTCCCCCCTCATCCCCCTCTCTGAAGAAGAGTTTAGGCCTGAAACGTCAGCTTTTATGCTCCTGAGATGCTGCTTGGCCTGCTGTGTTCATCCAGCCTCACATTTTATTATCTTGGATTCTCCAGCATCTGCAGTTCCCATTATCACTCATAAATATATCAGGATACTGGTTTACTGGGGGAGGAGATTGTAAAATAGATAAATGTCATTATAAGTAGTTTTTTTGTTCTAATGGAAGTTTGTTTTCCTCATATAGAGGGCGGGGAGAGCTATCCAATGCATTCTCAGCTTTAGTCATGGACATGTGGCTCGGCGACTGTGTTTATATCTTTCCTGATGAAGTGAAGCGAGTCCTTGGCAAATTGCATGCATCGTTTTCTGATGGTACACAACAGGATGCTCAGGAACTGCTGCTTTTTTTCCTAAATGTTCTTCACAATGACCTTAAGAGAGTAAGTAGCAAAAGAAACCTTTCAAAGGGGAACAGAAAACTTGTTGGAGAGGTAGATGTTCGATGATAGCACTGACAACTTATTTCCCTTCAATATGTTTAAGATATTCATCCATTTTTCCCTCTTCAGTGACTAAGTAACCTGTGTCACTGTAGCAAATCCCTCTGCTCTAGACTGGCTGCCCTTTTCTGATTAACCAATTGTAACTGACCCCATTAGGCACTCAGGCTTGCAGTCCTGATCACCCCGCTCCTGCAAAGGACTGGGAACTGAAGCTGATCTGTCGATATCTGGCCTTGAGAATGAGTTGATTGGCTTTGGGAACTAGTATGAGTGGGGCATGGTGGGCAATTGCTATTCAGAATGTGAATTTGGAAAGTCACCTCAGGTGATCTCAGAGCAACTGGGGTCTGGGCGACTTTAGGGTCAGAGCTGAGAGCAAAGATGACGTCCTGACATTTTGGTAGTAACAAAAATGAACATTGATCTAGACTCTTGACTGATCGCCCCTATAGGAGTGATGTCACCATGTCTCTGAAATCTCTGCTTCTTTCCTTGGGGAATGTCTAGGTTAATTTGATTGAATGAAGAGGCTCATCAACTCCAGAACAAATTTGTTTGTAAATACTTTGGAAACATTGAACTAGGACTGTGCCTCCAATTCCCTGTTTGATCTCTTCTCGGAGACAATGTTGGTTGCTGTCAGTGTTTTGTGTGAAACATGGAGCTTGAGATTTTTAAGAATTGTAACCGGTTTGTACTGTTTCCCTGTAGCTCTCTGCTCCTGCATTTGATTTGAAATGGTTTCATGACAGTGGGTTACCTTCCTGGTTATGTCACTGAGCGAGAGTGTACAGCCGCATCACTATTGGAAGCTATCACTTAGTGACAGGCTGTTCCTACTCACTGAGAGGTGAAAGATTTAAATAAGACTTAAGAGGCAGTTTCTTTTTATATAGAGTGGCTCATGTCTAGAATGAACTTCAGAAGAATTGGTAGATGCCATTACAGTTACAATGTTTAAAAGACATTTGGACAGGTACATGAATAAGAAAGGTTCGAAGGGTATGGGCCATGTGCAGTCAAGTAGAATTTAGTTTGGCTTGGGATAATGGCAGGTGGGCTGGTTGGACTGAAGGATCTATTTCCAAGCAGTATCACTCTGTGTGACTCTCTAACTGCGTACAGTACTCCAGAAAAGGCCTCACCAATGTCCCGTACAACCTCAACATGACGTCCCAACTCGTATACTTAAAGGTCAGAGCAATGTGGGCAAATGTACAAAACTCTTTCTTATCCACCCTCTCCACCTGTGATGCAAATTTCACAGAATCATGCACTTGAACTCCTGCGTGTCTCTGTTCTACAGCACTACCCTTAAATGTATAAATCCTGTTTTTGTTTGTTTCTCCATCTAAGTTAAACTATTTAGCCCATTTACCCAATCCATCAAGACCTCATTTTGTAATCTTTGATAATCTTCTTCACTATCCACAATATCACCAACTTTGGTGTCATCCACAGACTTACTAAACATTCGCCTATGTTCTCATCTAAATCGTTTATGTAAATGACAAACAAAAGTGGAACACCATTGGTCACAGACTTCCAGTCCAGAAAGCAACTCTCCGTCTCCTGTCGTTAGGCCGATATTGTATCCAGTTGGCAAGCTCTCCCTGAATCCCATGTGATCTAACGTTATTAATTGGTCTATCATGCGGAACCTTGTCAAAGGCTTTACTAAAATCCAAGTAGAACACCACCTGCTCTGTCCTCATCAATCTTTTTGGTTGCTTCCTCAAAGAATTCAATCAAGTTTGAGACGATTTCCCATGCACAAAGCCATGCTGACGATTGTTAATCAGTCCTTGCCTCTCCAAATGCGTGTAAATCCTATCTTTTCAGAGTCGCCTCCAACAACTTGCCCATTACTGATGTCAGACTCGATGGTCTATAGTTCCCAGGCTTCTCCTTACCGCCTTTCTTAAATAAAATCACAACATTAGCCACCCTTCCCTGACGGTTATAGATTATGCAAATATTTCTGCTAGGGGCCCTGCAATTTCTTCTTCAAATTCCCACAGCGTCCTGAGATACAATTGATCAGGCCTTGGACATTTACCTACCTTAATGTTTTCTAAGACCTCCAGCACTCTCTTCTGTGATGTGAACTGTTTTCAAAATATCAATATTTATTTCCCTTCGTTCTCTAGCTTCTATTTCTTTCTCCACAGTAAAAAAAAATTGACGTGAAATATTCATTTAGTATCTTTCCCATCTCCTGAGGTTCAACACATAGATGACCTCACTGGCCCTATTGAATCCCTAGTTACTCTTTGCTCTTAATGTACTTGTTGAATCTCTTTGGATTATCCTTAACCCCATCTGCTCAGGCCATTTTGTATCCCTTTTTGGCCTCCTGATCTTCCTCTTAAGAATGCCCCTACACCATTTATACTCTTCAAGAGATTCATTTGATCCCAGTTATCAATATCTAATATGATTTTTTCTTATTCTTGACCAGATGCTCAATGTGTTTATTTCTGCATTGTTCCCTATCCTACCAGCCTCATCCTTCACTGTAACAGGAACATAATGCCTCTGAACTCCTTATCTCAATTTTGAAAAACTCTCACTTGTCAGTCATTACTTTACCTGTGAACAGCTGATTCCGATCAACATTTGAAAGTTCTTGTCTCCACCCATTTTAAAAAAAATTAAAATCTTTACTTTTTATGGAAGGTCTATCCATTTCTATACCAGTTTTAAATTTATAGAATTCTCGTCACTTGCCCCAAGGTGTTCCCCCATTAACACTTCATGCACTTGCCCTGCTATATTTCCCAAGAGGAGGTCAAGTGGTGCTCCTTGTCTGGTAGGGACATTTTATATATTGAAAAAGAACATTTTCTAGAAAACGTTTAATAAATCCCTAAATAAAAACTGAAAAAACTGTGGATGCTATAAATCTGAAACAAAAACAGAAATTGTTTGAAAAGCTCAGCAGGTCTGGCAGCATCTGTGAATAGAAATCAATTTTAATGTGTAAAGTTGTTTTTAGCAAATTCCTCACCACCCATACCCTTTACAATTTGGCAGTCCCAATCTATGTTTGGAAAGTTAAAATCCCCTACTTTTATAACCCTATTATTCTTGTGTATATCTGCAATCTTGCTGCATAATTTCTCCTCAATTTCCCTCTGACTATTGTGGGGTGGTCTGTAGTACGAACCCATCAAGGTGATCATCCTCTTCTTATTTCTCAGATTCATCTATGTAGCTTCACTGGGCTATCCATCAGAAATATCCTCTCTAAGAAGAGCGTAACATTTTCCTTCATCAAAAACACCACTCCTCTCTTTTGCCTCTCTTTATAACCTTCTTATAGCATCTATACCCCAGAACATTGAGCTGCAGTCCTATCCTTCGTGTAGCTATTACAAAAATACGGCTATCATGTTCTTGTCCCATGTTCTCATATGTGCCCAGAGTTCTTCAGCTTTACCTGTAAGACCCCTTGCATTGAAATAAATGCAGTTTAATTAGAACATAGAACATAGAAAAGTACAGCACAGTACAGGCCCTTTGGCCCACGATGTTGTGCCGTGGAATAATTCTAATCCAAAAATAACCTAAACTACATTCCCCTCAATTCACTGCTGTCCATGTGCATGTCCAGCAGTCGCTTAAATGTCACTAATGACTCCGCTTCCACGACTACCACTGGCAAAGTATTCCATGCGCTCACAACTCTCTGGGTGAAGAACCTCCCTCTGACGTCTTCTCTATACCTTCCTCCTAACACTTTAAAACTATGACCCCTCGTGGCAGTCAATCCTGCCCTGGGAAAAAGTCTCTGGCTATCGACTCTATCCATGCCTCTCATTACCTTGTACACCTCAATCGGGTCACCTCTCTTCCTCCTTCTCTCCAGAGAGAAAAGCCCGAGCTCAGTCAACCTGTCCTCGTAAGACAAGCCCTCCAGACAAGGCAGCATCCTGGTAAACTTCTTCAGAGTTACCTCATCCTCTGACTTGTTCTTGTCTGTCTTTTCTAAGTAATTTGCTGCTTTCTGATTTAGAACCATCCTCATCTCTCTTTCTATTTTCACCAATACTTAGGAAACCCTGCCCCTCCCCCCACAAGTTTAAAGGCTCCTGAAATAGACCATACAAATCTCCCCACCAGGATACTGGTTCCTTTCCATTTCAGGTAAAATGCATCAGTCATTTTTGCCCCAGAAGAGGTTGGAATGATCCAGAAATCTTGAATCTTTGCATATTGCACCAACTCTTCAGTCATTGATTTATCTGCCCTATCTTTTTATTCCTATGCTTACTAGAATATGGCACCAGGTATAAACCAGAGATGATTACCTTTTGAGGTTCTGCTTTCTAACCTTCTATGTTCACTTTGCAAAGCCTTAACCCTTTCTGTTACTAAATCATTCTTACCAAAGTGTACAGCTACTCCTGGCTTTTTATTCTCCCATTGACAATATACTTCAACTCGTAACTGTTTCTCTATCACTTGACTATGAAGATAGTTCGGAAAGATTGAGACTGTGTGTTTTTCTTGGCTGAGAGGAGATTTAATTTTTAAAAAATTGCAAATTGAAGAGGCGCCCAGACAGAGAGATTGGGAGAAACTGCTCCTGTTCATAAGAGAATCAAGAACCAGAGGGGACAGATTTTAAAGTATTTTATAAAAGAAGCAAATACAAGTGTAAATAAGCTTTTTCTTGCAAATGGTTAGGTTTTGGAATGTACCCCTTGGAGGTATGGAGGAGGAGGCAGGTTCAATCGAGGTGTTCAGAGGGATGATTCTATTTCTATTTACAGAGAAAAGGCACGAAACTGAATTATTCATGGGGCTTGTGCAAATATGGTCTTCTGCATGGAGCGATTCAGTGATTAGCCCCACTCTATATCCCTCAAATGTGCCTCACATTCTCTTTCATAAGGGACTTTGAGATGAATTAAAGGCTGTGTTAATGAGCAACACCAGCAGGTGGAGCATTGCAGTCTGTTAGTCGCAGTGTAATGGATGTAGAGCTCTGACCGTAAGGTGTATGTTAACATATTTCTGAGTCACTATTGAGCTGCTGAAAGGCAAATTGTAAAATCAAACTCTAAACCAACAATCACAGGGTAACGGAAGATCTTCAGACAAGATTCAGACAGGATACAGAAACCCTGATATTTGAAACTTTCAGCATTCCTAAAAATTTCACTGAGGGAACAGAACAAGTCCCTTTCCTTGTAAACCCCTCCAGCATCCAAGTGTGTACAGCAGCAAATATACAGCACCTCATTCCTGAGGCTGTTGCTATGCAGTGACCAGTACTGGTTGTCCAACAATGGAAATAATAAAACCCACTATTTTAAATCTCTCAAGATTTAGCTTGTATTCTTTGAAAAGTCAGTTGACTTTTATAAACAGCAGACAATCCCTAATTCTTTGACTTTTGACTTCCAAGCAGTCACATGATAAACACTTTGTAACTCAGGAATTGTCCAAAGCTTGCCTTGTCCAATTCTCAGTCTGTAAGTACGTGTTCCCAGCATGACTTGAGGAACCAAATTTTCAAGGAGGAGGTGGGTATAGCTCTTGCAGCTAAATGAGGATCGAGATGGCTAAAGTAGACTGGAAGCAAAAACTTTATGGTGGGATCATTGAGGAACAGTGGAGCACTTTCAACGCATTTTTTTCAGAGTGCTCTGCAAAAGTACAAAAGGCAGGACTGTAGGAAAAGGGGTGATCAGCCATGGACGTCTAAGGGATTAAGGGATGCTCTTAGATTGAAAGGCAAGGCATGCAAAGAGACAAAGACCAGTGGGAAACGAGAAGATTGGGAAAACTTTAAAGGTCTATGGAAAGTCGCAAAAAAAGGCTATTAAGAAAAGATAGATTGAGGCCAAACTAGCTCAATATAAAGATAGATAGCAAAAAAGTTTCTATAAATATGTAAAATGAAGAAGAGTGACTATAGTAAACTTTGGTCCTTTAGAGGATGAGAAGGAGGATTTAATAACAGGAAATGAGGAAATAGTTGAGGCATTGAACAGGTTTTGTGAGTCAGTCTTCACTGTAGAAGACACATAACTTGCCAGAAATTGCTGACAAAGGTAGGTCAGGACCTAGACATGATCTTTATCATGAAAGAGGTTGTGTTGGGTAAGTTAAAGGAGCTTTTTATTTATTCATTCACGGGATGAGGACATCACTGGCTAAACTGCAGTTATTGCCCAGGTAAACCTATTGCTAAAGACAGATGAGTCTCCTGCCCAGGGTACTAAAAGAGATGTCCGATCTAACAGCAAGTGCACTTGTGCTAATTTTCCAAAGTTCGCTGGACTCCGGGCAGTTCCAGCAAACTGGTAAACAGCAAATATGTTGCCACTGTTCAAAAAAGGTGGTAGACAAAACATGGGGAATTATAGGCCAGTTTTTTACACTTCCGTATGTTCCCCTCTGTCGTGGGGAAAATTCTTCAACATATCATCAGGGAAGAAATAAGAAGATATCTAGATAGAAATTGCCTCATTGGGCAGATGCAGCATGGGTTCATGAAATACAGGTCATGTTTGATTAATTTGCTGGAATTCTATGAAGACATTATGAGCACTGGACAATGCTCATTATGAGGTGGACAATGAGGACCCAGTAGATGTAGTGTATCTGGATTTTCAAAAGGCATTCTTCAAGGCACTGCACAAAAGGCTGCTGCATAAGATAAAGGTGCACAGTGTTACAGGAAATGTATTTACATGGATCAAGAGTTGGTAAACTGACAGGAAACAAACAGTTGGGATAAAAGAGATAACACGGTGTGAGGCTGGATTAACACAGCAGGCCAAGCAGCATCAGAGGAGCAGGAAAGTTTAACATTTCGGGTCAGGACCCTTCTTCAGAGTGGGGACAAAAGAGTGTTTTTCTGATTGGTGAACAGTGACTACTGGTGTGTCTCAGGGATCAGCGCTGGGACTGCAATTATTTATAATTTACATTGATGATTTGGAGTTGGGACCCATGTGTAGTGCATCAAAGTCTGTGGACGACACTAAAGTGAGTGGTAGAGCAAAGTGTGTAGGGGATTCTGAAAGTTTGCAGAGGGCTATTGACAGTTTAAGTGAGTGGGCAAAGGTCTGGTAGATGGAATTCCATGTTGAAAAACGTGAAGTCATCCATTTTGGTAGGAATAACAGCAAAAGGGGCTATTACTTGAACGGTAAAACATTGCAGCACGCTGCTATGCAGAGGGACCTGGGTGTCCTTGTACATGAGCTGCAGAAGGTTGGTTTGCAGGTACTTAAGGTAATTAAGTAGGCAAATGGAATTTTGTCCTTCCTTGCTACAGGGGTTAAGTTTAAAAGCAGGGAGGTTATGTTGCAGCTGTATAGGGTGCTGGTGAGGCCACACCTGGAGTACCGTGTACAGCTTTAGTCTCCTCACAGGAGAAGGGACGTACTGGCACTACAGGGGGTGCAGAGGAAATTCACCCGATTGATTCCAGAGTTAAGAGGGTTGGCTTATGAGGGGAGGTTGAATAGGCTGGGAATATATTCATTGGAATTTTGAAGAATGATGGGCATCTTATAGAAACATATAAAATTATGAAGAGAATAGATAGCAGGGAAATTGTTTCCACTGGCTGGTGAAACTAGGACAAGAGGGTATAGCCTCAAAAGTAGGGGGACCAGATTTAGGACTGAATTAAGGGGGAATGTCTTCACTCAAAGGGTTGTGAATCTGTGGAATCCCTTGCCCAGTGAAGTAGTTGAGGCTTCTTCATTGAATATTTTTAAAGCTACGTTAGATAATTTTTTAAATAGTAAGGGAATTAAGGGTTGTGGTGAGAGGTTAGGTAAGTGGAACTGAGGCCAAGAAAAGATCAGCCATGATTTTGAGTGGTGGAGCAGGCTCTCTGGACCAGATGGCCTCAAAGGGTACAGGGTGCTGGGGATTAGCAAATTGAGCTCAATAATCAGCCGTGATTGTACTGAATAGTGGAGCAGGCTTGAATATTTAAATGGATTAGGCCTGCACCTGTCTCCAATGTTTCTGTATAAATGCCATTTTCAGATTGCTTCATTACAATATAAAATATGACAGATAAACATAACAGTGAAAACAACCATCCTTACTCACTCCTCATACAGGATTTGGATAACTTCTTGCCATTTTAAAAAAAATCTCCAAATGATTTCAGTATCATTATGTTTTGGATAATGCATCTGACATTGCATTATCTTATTAGCAATATGAACAATCTTATGTAATGAGGTTGAATTAAGAAGCTTCATTAAAAGAGTCCAACATTTTGAATTTTAAATTTCTCTTCAAAAGCCCTGGGATTATATTACCATTTGTTTGATTAGCTGTCTGGCAGAAGGTAGAGAGTGGGGATAAAGGGATCTTTCTCAGGATGGCAGCTGGTAACAAGTGGAGTTCCAAAGGGTCATTGCTGGGACCACAACTTTTCACTTTATATATTAATGATCTAGATGAGGACATTCTGGCTAAGTTTGCAGACGATACAAAGATAGGTGGAGGGACAAAGTAGTATTGAGGAGGTGGGGAGGCTGCGGAAGGATTTGGACGGGTTGGGAGAGTGGGCAAAGAAGTGGCAGATGGAGTACAATGTGGGAATGTGTGAGGTTATGCACTTGGTAAGAAGAATAAAAGCATGGACTATTTTCTAAATGGGGAGAAAATTCAGAAATCTGAAGTGCAAAGAGACTTGGGAGTTCTAGTCCAGGATTGTCTCATGGTAAACTTGCAGGTTGAGTCAGGAAGGCAAATGCAATGTTGGCATTTATTTTGAGAGGACTTGAATATAAAAGCAGGCATGTACTACTGAGGCTTTATAAGGCTCTGGCCAGGCCACATTTGAAGCATTGTGTGCAGCTTTGGGCCCCATATCTGAGAAAGGATGTACTGGCCTTGGAGCAGGTTCAGAGGAGGTTCATGAGAATGGTCCCAGGAATGGAAAACTTAAAGTATGAGAAATGTTTGAGGACTCTGGGACTATACTCATTGAAGTTTAGAAGGATGAGGGCGACATAATTGAAACTTACAGAATACTGAATGGCCTGGACAGAGTGGATGTTGGGAAGATATTTCCATTGGTAGGAGAGTCTAGGATCCGTGGGTATAGCTTTAGAGAAAAGGGAAGAGGTTTTAGAATGGAGATTTAGGAGAAACCATTTCGGCCAGAGTGTGGTGAATCTATAGAATTCACTGCTACAGAAGGCTGTGGAGGCCAGGTCATTGAGTATATTTAAGACTGAGTGAGATTGGTTCTTGATTCCTAAGGGATATGGGGAGAATGGGGTTGAGGAACTAATCAGCCATGATTGAATGGCCTAATTTCTGCTCCTTTGTCTTGTGTCTTATGTTTGTGATCATAACATTCATTCCTAAGCGTTCAAGTGTTTATGTTTCCCAGATTAGAACCAAAGTATTTCTTTTTGACTCAGTTTCTTAGAAAAGTACTCACTTTATCATCCTGCAATAAACCCACAGTCACGCTCCAGTAACTAGCATTAATTGTCATTTTAAAAGGTTTAGTGAAGTTGGGGGCGATCTACACTGGATTGGTGGGTCAATGTTACCTTTGTCTCTTGCCATGATAAATCCTGTTAAAAACAAAAAAATTGTCCTAAAATTTCTGTTAGAAACCACACATCCCCAAAAATCTCCATTGTAGGAACGGAGAATTCTATCAAAGCCTTTACTTTTGCTGATCTTTGCAATACTTGCTGTGTATGATGTGTTCTTGGTAAGTCACCCTCACTTTCTTACAAGCTCAGTCTTGGCCAGATTTAGTACAAAGTCAACTAACTCTCTACCAAAGGCTTTCAATTTTATTACATGCTGTTTCCATGTGTTAATGTGCATAGATATGGCACGCTACAAGTTACAACTTGGTTCTTAAGCCTTTAGAATGTAGCTGCAGTGTTTTAACCCTGAATGAAGCCATTTGATAATTTTTACACCAAATGGTTTGTATTAACTGATATCTCCTTAGCCCTATGAAACTTTGCTGTACCTTGTAATAAATCAATCTTTCTAAGGGATTGGGACACTACAAACACTGTAGTCTAATTGGAATTGTGTTTAGAATGTAAACGTAGAACAGTACAGCTCAGTACAGGCCCTTCGGCCCACAACGTTGTGCCAAACTTTTACCCTAAACCTACAGTCTATCTAACCTCCATCCCTACCTTATACTAGCATCCATATACCTATCTAATAGCCACTTAAATGCCCCAAATAAGGCCGACTCCACTACCCTCTCCAGCAACGCATTCCGTGCCCTGACCACTCTGAGTAAAGAACCTACCTCTGATGTCTCCCCATTACCTACCTCCACTCACTTTAAAACTAATGTCCCTTCGTAATAGCTACCTCCACCCTAGGAAAAAAATCTCTGGCTGTCTACTCTGTATGTTAGCTCTGATCATTTGGTACACATCTATCAAGTCACCTCTCATCCTTCGTCATTCTAAAAAGAAAAATCCTAGCTCTCTCAACCTTTCCTCGTATGACCTTTCCTCCATTCCAGGCAACATCCTGGTGAATCTCCTCTGCACCTTTTCCAATGCTTCCACATCTTTCCTGTACTGAGGCGACCAGAACTGGACACAATACTCCAGATGTCGCCAAACCAGGCTTTTGTATAGCTGGAGCATAACTTTGTGTCTCTTGAACTCAATCCCTCTATTAATGAAAGCTAACATAGCATATGCCTTCTTAACAACTCTATCCACCTGGGTGGCAGCTTTCAGGGAACTGTGGACGTGAGCCTCAAGATCCCTCTGCTCCTCCACACTGCCAAGAATCTTTGTTAACCCTGAATTCTGCTTTCAAGTATGTCCTTCCAAAATGAATCACCTCACACTTTTCAGGGTTAAACTCCATCTGCCACTTCTCAGCCCAGCTCTGCATCCTATCAATACCCCTTTGTAACCTAGATTTAAATCTGCTTCGATATTCATTTACTGTTCTATAATCTCTACAGAATCCAGTCACCCATTAAGTTGGGAACTAATTCCACTGAAGAGCCCCAACTACTTTGAATAGAATCAATCAATTGATTGTCTGATATGCTTTGAATCTCTGTTTCATCTGAATTTGTAAATCTGTGATTAGCCAACAAGGAAGTTGGTCTATCAGTACAGATTCTATCATGTCTGGTTAAGGCTGATCTCTACAGATTTTCTTGAATTCCATATGTAACCTTCACTGAATCCTTCTGTTTTTAAGTATGAGAATAAAGCCCCAGTAGTTAATTGTTGGCTAATTGGTTTGCAGCATATTCACCCTGTGAATTGCCTACATCTCCTTCTACCTCATTCTCACTGTCTCTGTCATCCTGCATTATTTTTACCATCTGAAACACCTGCTCTTTCTGTTCTTCTTACATCGTAATAATGTTCATATGACATAGCTGACCACTCACTTCACTGACTTAAATATTCTGTATGGACCACTGAATCTCACTTGCAGATGCTCAAATTACAAAAAAAACTAACAGCCTCCTATTTGAAATGTTCTGTTTTCTGTACATTTGTCTATCATTTTTAATCTTTGCCTTTGAAATTTTTAAGTGATTCTATGCTAGCTTCCATGGTCCTGAGAGTCTGTCTAGAAATGTGGGCACACAATCCAACCATTACCTTCAGAGTTTGATGATATCTCTCTAAAGCTCCCAGATTTTATGAATGAAACACTGGTCTTCAAATAGTTTATACCCAATTTACTTTATACATCTTTTAAAAAGTTTAGATGTGAATTTGGAACTTTGGTCCAACTGTATTTCTATTGGTAATCCATAACAAGTAAAATGTTAACTTTTACTACCATTAGTTACAATTGTCTTCAAAGGAAGAACTTCTGGAATTTGAGTTGCTACATCAATAGTTGGAAGAATATATTGTGTCCAGTTTTAGTTTTTTGCTAATACACAGTAACACTCTAGATGTTTTGTGAAGAGCTATTCAGGATAGTGGATAAAGTTGCTGGTTTCATTCTATATTGCAGTTTTGCTGAGCTGATACATAGTTCAGTTCTGTAAGAGGCATCATATGTCTTTATGAAGGCACATAGCCAGTAAAAATGCCAATTTATCTTTGCATGAGTTTTGCATATTCCTATATGCCAGGGGTATTTAATATAGTACCTGTAATGTCACTTCACAATACCTGGGCAGTATCACTACCTGATGAATAACCCATCCATTCTCTGTCTGCAAGTCTGTCAGGAGATCTCCACTTCCTTATCAAAACCTCATTTAAACACTGAACTCCAGGACTCCCTCAGCCTCAGCTTCAGTGTGGCTGCATTGTATAAACTTGTTTAAGTTTTTGGATCTGCTTGTTGAATTCAGTTGAAACAGACTAACTAAGCATTAACATTGAATTATCACCATCTTTAAAGGGAGTTTGGTGACTCTAAAATTTGCTTGAGGTGTTAGCTTGATGTTTGGTGATGGACTTTACTTTGGCCACCTCACATGAAGGAATGAAAAGACCTTGTATCTGAAACTGTTCTAGCTGCTGCCCTCACTCAGGCTTTCTGTGATTAGGGCTGAAGTTACCAATTTTGCTTCTGTAGCCCCTAACCACAGGTAATTTTTGCAAAACTCCAAACACTGTTCTAGACAATTTATCACATTCTAAATGCACTTTATACAAAGGAACCATCAATCATTCAGTTTATTAAAACTGACTTTAAATGCACTCTCTGTTACATGGTACTAAAAGCTCACTAGTGAACCTAAAAAGGAACTACACATTTTCATGTTCAAGCTCCTCTGGAGGCAAGGGGGTGCTAAAGTGAATTAACAAGAAGTGTGTTGAGATTGACTGACTGGGAGGAGGGAGAACATGATTCAATGAGTTCTGACACTCCTATTTTTTCAACCTGCCATTGCCCTCCATATGTAGATGTGTGAAAGCAGAGAAGCATTTGAGTTGGTTTGAATAGTGCATTTAGTTAATGGAAGGCCTGATCTTCACCTGGTGAAAATTGACTTGTCCATGTGTGAGCTGACTGGTTGCAATCCTTGAATAATTTTATTCATAATTTCATTGCCAGTTGCTGGGAGTTACATTTTATACAAATTAGTGGTGCCTCATAATTGAGAACTTTCTAATTGCTGTGGTTATTGGAACTGTTTTTGTTAAATTAAGTTTATAATGGTGGGAGATCACCAGGTGCAGTTTTCACAATTTAACATCTAGGTCCAAAGCTCAAGGGTTGAGTCCCACTCCAGAACTTGTTGGTCACAGTCATACAGCAAAGAAACAGACATTTTCATCCAGTTTGTCCATGCCAACCAGGTTTGCCAAGCTAAACCAGCCCCCTTTGCCTTTTGGCTCATACCCCTCTAAACCTTTCCTATTCATGCACCTGTCCAAATATCTTTTTAAATGTTGTAACTGCCCCTGCATCTACAACTTTCTCTGGCAGTGTGAAAAAGTTGGTTCTCAGGTCCCCTTTTAAATCTTTCTCCTCTCACCTTAAAATTTACGCCGTCCAGTTTTGAATTCCCCACACAAAGGAAAAGACCTTTGCTGTTTATCTTATCTATGCCTCTCATGATTCATCGAAGGTGCATCTGCAATACGTCCACACTGGTTGATTATCAGTCTGCAAGCCCAGCCAACACAACTCACTCCAGGAATTTACAGCAGGGTTGTTTCCTGGTCAGTCATCCTGCAGAAGGTAACAGTTAGGACTGCAGTACCCTACTGATGAGCCTGGAGCAATCCAAAAGGAAGTCCTTGGCTCAACCCGCAGAAACAAAGAACAAGAGAAAAACCAGACAAACTGACCTCCTTGTTGTGTGACAGTACTCTTCCAACCAAATTTGTGTTTGAACAGCTGACTTTGTGGAAGATGATAAGGTGACGGAGTTGCTGACAATTTTTCAGTGAAAGTGCTGCTCTGCTCAGGGGGGTTAGATGCTAGATTCCAGATTTTTCACAAAAGGAATAAATTATTTTTCTCTCATCAGTCTACAGGAGTGAGAAACATGGAAACATCAATTGTTACAAAGCTGTTTCAGGGCCAGCTGAGCTATGTCAAATTGTGTCTGAATTGTTACCACAAATCTAGCCAAACTGAGAATTTCCTGAGCCTGTCTCTGCCGATGCCTCCTGACAGCAGATGCTCCATTCAGGTAAGAGTATCACCAGCTTGTTAAGAACATAAGAAATAGGAGTTGGCCACTCTGCCTGTCAAACCTGGTCTGTTATTCAGTAAATCGCAGCTGATCTGAATACGGTATCAACTTCACTTAAAAATGTAAACAAAAAGAAGCCTTAGCTCCCTTTTCTTCAAAATACACAATAAAAATACTATCTCTTCCCTTTTCTTTGCTTTCTCTTTGTGCTCTCCTGCAGATCTTTCCACACAGATTAAAGCTTTCCTATTTAATTTGATCGGCGACAATATCTTTGCTTCCAATGTTCTGACCCACAATGCCATTTAGGAGGGAGGAACCTTGGTTGGGCTGAGATGCTGTGTGTAGGTGCCTGAGGTCATACTATTGAAGGATACAGTTGGGAAGAGGTACACAAGCTATTGGCAAGGATGGCATCAGAAATTCGATGTTCTCTCAATTAGGGAAGAATGAACAAACTTTTTTTAAGAAAATCTGCCATGGAACATGGGCATTGTTGACTGGGCCCAGCACTTTTTGCCCATTCCTAGTTGCCCTTGAGGACATGATGGTGAGCTGCCTTCTTGAACTGCTGCAGACCTCCTGTTGTGGGCTGACCCACAATGCCATTAGGGAGGGAATTCCAGGATTTTGACCCAGCGATAGTGAAGGAATGGTGATGTATTTCCATGTCAGGATGGGGAGTGATTTGGAGGGGAATTACAGATGGTGCTATTCCCATGTATTTTCTGTTCTTGTCCTTCCAAATGGAAGTGGTCCTTGATTCGGAAGGTGGTATCTAAGGATCTTTGGCAAATTTCTGCAGTGCATCTTGTAGATAGTACACACTGCTGCTACCGGGCGTCAGTGGTAGAGGGAGTCTATGCTTGTGGATGTGGTGTCAATCAAATTAGGCTACTTTGTCAGGCTTCCTGAGTGGTGTTGAGTCTGCATTTTTCCAGGCAAGTGGGGAGTATTCCATCACACTCCTGACATGTGCCTTGTAGATGGTGGGACAGGCTTTGGGGAGTCAGGAGGAGAGTTACTCGCTGCAGTATTCCCAGTTTCTGGCCTGCTCTTGTAGCTGCTTTGTTTAAGTGGTGAATCCATTTGAGTTTCTGGTCAATGGTAATGGGGTATTCAGTGATGGTATGACTGTCAAGGGGCAGTGCTTAGATTGTCTTGCCTCTTATTGGTGATGGCCAAAGCCTGGCATTTAGGTGGTGTGAATGGTACTTGCCACTTGTCAGCCCAAACCTGGCCACTGTCTGGATCTTGTTGCATTTGAACATAAAAGGCTTCAGTATCTGAGGAGTCATGAATGTTGTTAAACATTTTGCATTCATTGATGAATGTCCTCACTTCTGACCTTTTATAATGGAGGGACCGTCATTCATGAAGCAACTGAAAATGGTTGGATTGAGGATACTACTGTAAGGAAGTCCTGCAGAGATGTTGAGGAGCTGAGATAATTGACCACCAACAACAATGACCATTTTCCTAAGGTCCAGGTAAGACTCAAACCAGCGGCGAGATTGCCCCCAGATCCACATTGATTCCAGTTTTGCTGGGGCTCCTTGATGCTACACTCGGTCGAATGGAGCCCTGATGTCAAGGGCTGTCACTCTTGCCTCACCTCTGGAATTCAGCTCTTTTGTCAATGTTTCTCTAACATCAGTGATAGTTTTTTGTTTTTGTGGAGCGTCTTCCTTTGGTGAATTATTTAAATATCCACCACCATTCATGACTGGATGTGGTAGGACTGCAAAACTTTGATCTGATCTGTTGGTTGTGGAATTGTTTAGCTCTGTCTATCATTGCTCCCAGGATGGAGCAGGGATAGGCTAGGCATGAGTTTCAGGCTGTAAGGAGACTTCTGTTGCAGGTGGCCCACAGTACCTCAAGGATGTTTAGTTTTGCATAAGATGGAGAGTATGTTCATTGTGAAGGCGGAGAGTATGATCATTGTAAAGACGCGACTTCATCTCTGCAAAGACCTGGGTCACCCCTAAAAATAATATCATGATGTATCTGAGGCAGTTAGATTGTTGGGTTTAAGGTCTAGCAGTCATTTCTCTCTATTGGTTCCCTTACCACTTAGCACAGACCCAGCCCAGCAGCTAGGACACAACCAGCTTGATCAGTAATGTTGTTGCTGGCACATTTTCAGTGGCGGACGTTATAAATCCCCACCCTCAGTGCTTTCTCCAAGTGATTCAACATGTGAAGTATGGATTCATCAGCTGAGCGAGGATGGTATGTGGTAACCAGCAGGAGATTTCCTTCTCTATAGCTGAAGCCATGAGACTTCATGGGGCCCAGAGTCAATGTTTCCCTCCTGACCGTATCCTGCTGTTCAGCCACCTCTGCTGTGTCTGTGCTGCCAATGAGATGGGACATATCCAGGGATGGTGATGGTGGTGTCTGGGACACTATCTGTAAGGTCTGATTCTGAGTGTGACTGTGTCAGGCTGTTGCTTGACCAGTCTGTGGGACAGCTGTCCCAATGTTGGCACGAGTTTCCTGATGGCAGTAAGGAGTGATTTTCAGTGTTGACAGGGTTGCATTTGAGGTTGTTGTTTCTGGTGCCTAGGTCGATGCCAGGTGGTCTGTACCATTGTACTATTCATATTTTTCTTCACTAAATTCATGTCTGTTGTGTCCAGTAATTACATTAGCCATATGTCATCATTCATTTTTTTTGTCATCTGGAAATTTTCTTGGGGAAGCAAATTTTAAACTGTTTCAGCCTGAGAAATTATTTACCAGTCCTCTGTTTGCTGTCTTTCAGCCAACTTTTGTATCCATGTTCTCACTGTCTCTTTTATTTGCTGAGAAGTATTTGTCAAATGCCTTTTGGAAGTTAATATATTCATATACTCCCCATAACCTATACTACTCTCACCTATGCTCTCTTTATCTCATCAACGAAACCTCATTAAAACTATTTAAACATAATATGACTGTACAAATCTGTGCTGGGCAATTAATCCACGCTTGTCTAATGTTTTGATTTTTATCATTCCCTAAAAGCTTTCCCATCACCCAAAGTTAAAGTAACTGCCTGGGCCTGGTACAAGGGTCGGAGGGAAGAGGAAGCCAAACATTTTGATGTTGTTTCTCTGCAGGGTTTTCCTGACAACATGGGGCTGGTCCTGGGTAAAAGGGCAATCTCTTGTCCCCGCTTTGGATGTGAGGCCAGGAGCATGTTTCCAGTCTTTGCAGCTGGCTTTATTTGGTGGTTGGTTACTGAGCCTGACTGAGGAATTGAGCAGATTGTAACGTGTTTTCCTACTGCTTAATTTTCAAAACTTCAGTTTCTTCAAACAAGTTCCTACTCCTGTAAAACATAGCTGCTGTTTCTTAGGATTGCCTTCGATTATTCTTTAAAGAAGAAGTTCTCAGCTCCAGGGATCAACCTTTCTGTTCCTTTTGTGGGAGGAAGCAGGACCAGACAGAAAGTATCCAACTGCTGAAAGCACCTGATATTATTATCATACACCTGAAACGGTGAGTACAACTCATTCTTGGCATTCATCAGACTAACCAGCAAGACCATTTTGAGAGGACTGATAAGACAAGGGAGTGCAGGTTGAATGATAGAACCTTAGGAGGTGCAAAGGATCAGAGGGACTTTGGTGGGCGTCTCCGTAGATCCTTGAAGGCAGTAGAAAAGTTAGATAAGGTGGCGGAGAAGGTATATCGGATACTCGCCTTTACTCAGGGCATCAATACAACAGCAGGAGATTATGATGGAATCCAAAAGGACTGCAGATGCAGAATACCTGAGGAAATGTCACCTGACCTGAAATAACTCTGATTTTTTTAAACTCACCATTGCTGCCAGACCTGCTGAGCTTTTCCAGTGATTTGAGATTATGCTGGAGTTCTGTATAACATTAGTTAGGCCACAGCTGCAGTACTGCATTCGGTTCTGATCACCAAACTATAAGAAGGATGCGATTGTACTAGCAATAGTGCAGAGGAGACTTACCAGGACGGTGCCTGGACTGAAACAATTCAGCTATGAAAGGGGCTAGAAAGGCTGGGGTTGTTTTATTTAGAGCAGAGAAGGCTGATGGAGTGGTGCAGGGGTGGGGGTCTGGTGGTTGGTGGAGGTGGGTCTGATTTTGAGGTGCACAAAGTTCTGAGGGGTATAGACTGATAGGGAGAAACCTGTCCTTTAGTAGAGGAGTCATTAATCAGGGACCACAATTTGAAGGCAAGGAACAGGAAGTTTACAGGTAATTTGAGGGAAAGTGCTTTTAATCAGAGGGTGATGTGTATCTGGAACTCAGTGCCTGAGCAGTAGAGGCAGGAACACTCAAGACATTGAAGAACTATTCAGATGAACAAGGTTTACAGGCAAAATTAATGTCAGCTTTTGCTGCTTGGCCTGCTGTGTTCATCCAGCTCTACACCTTGTTATCTAGAATACATGGCTGTTTGATGACAGCATGAAGAGCTGAAGGAACTGTTTGAGCTGTAAACGCTTTTTGATGCTATGAACCTTTTGAAAATAATCCTCCCTACAGTATTAGTTTGATTTTTAACTTTTATGCCCAATAGTTTCTTGGACTGTTTCCTGAGTGCAGCATTTATAACATGAAAGTACCTGAAGTATTAATTGCACTTGGCTAACAGAAATTTAACTGTCCCTGTACTAGGAAGAGTAGAAGGCTTAACTGTTCAGGATAAATGGGACTTGTTTTTGTTTAGGAAAAGTTTGATTTTTAACAATTATTTCTAGTCAGCATTAGTTGTTTTTTCTCATTGCTCAAGTTGAAGTTGAGCTGCTGTCTTCTTGAGCCATGAACATGGATATTCCAGTCCTGCAGCAGGCTGCTTGCTCTCAGCTACTTCCTACTGTCTGCTTTGTTGCAGAGAAATTGCAATGTTGGCTGAGTGCAGTGAGATTGGGCCTGATGTCAGTCCTGACGGGGAGCAAGCTTTGAGGCAGAAACCGCTACTGAGCAAACTGATTGTTGAAGTGCAAGATAATGAGTTTGTTCTTCAGTGCTGAAGAAAATCAGGATTGTGATGGTTACAAGAGTTTAATCATTTCTTAACACCCATTTTCTTTACTGAAAGCTGACAGATTAGTTTGACTGAGGTGTGGGGAGGAACGAAGAATCTGTGCAATTCCACAGAATGGCAGCATCTATTAAACAAATCATTCTATTTTGTTATTCTCTCCTTCAATGGGTAAAGTTAGTTATCAAAATATTGCTGATTACAGAAAATATGCATCAGTTTGAAAGATGTTCTCTTTCCTATTGGCCTGCCTCACTTGGAAGGGAATTCCTGGCCTTCGCCTGATGTGTTTCCAACAAATTGCTTGCCTTTGTGAATCTGCAATATGAATATTAGAGTTCATCATAAATAATGGAATTAATCACCCAAACATCCTCTCTCTTTTTACTAGCTTTGAATCTGATGATCATGGCAATAGGAAACTGACTAGTACTGTGACCTTTCCACTTGAAGATCTAGATCTGTCCCAATATACAACAAATCCATCAGTGCAACAACTGAAGTATCATCTTTATGCAGTTGTGGTAAGTAACGTTTAATTGATCTATTTCTGATGATTAGGCCTCACTTGTCCTTGCCAATCCAACATATCATCTGTTTCAGGAATATTGTCACTTCTACCAAGGCAGGAGGCCACATAAGATCAATAAAGACATCAATCCATCCTCAGTATCTTCTCAAATATTGCCAGAACAAGATGTTCATATCTGCAGTTTTTAATATAGTTTGTAAGATATCTAAAAGTAGTTACTGTACATACAAACTGTCAAAACAGCTTTCATACAACCATTTTTAACAGAAGTTTTTAATTGTTGTTTGGAGGGTGGTTCTGGGCCAGAAGGGTAGAGATCACCCAGATCCCAAGGACAAATGGAGACAAAGGATGAAAGCATGCACTAAGAACATAGAACATTACAGCACAGTACAGGCCCTTCGGCCCTCGATGTTGTGCCGACCTGTCATACCGATCTCAAGCCCATCTAACCTACACTATTCCATGTACGTCCATATGCTTATCCAATGATGACTTAAATGTACCTAAAGTTGGCGAATCTACTACTGTTGCAGGCAAAGCATTCCAGTCCCTTACTACTCTCTGAGTAAAGAAACTACCTCTGACTAAGAATTTGATGTTACCATCAGGGGCTGGGCACCACAATACAATTCTGCCATAACATCATGAAAGGAAGTCTTGTGGTGTGAAAGATGAGTAAAAAGGACACTATTTCTTTGAGGCATTGGAATTGTTTTTGAAAACAAACTTTGTTTCTCACTATTGATTGTGTGACAGTAGTTTATTAAAAGCTTTCAGCAAACAACTATGCATTGTGCTCTGTGAGAAATGAGCACCATACAAAAAGTACCACAGTGAGTGACTAGTGCTGTTGGTTGAGCAGGGAAGTGTTGTTTGGATACTTTTCTATAGGAATGTGAAAAACAAGAGGTGCACAGTCAATGCTGGGAATATGCACACAGCCAAGGAATTAGAGCCAGTAGGTACCAGTTTACCTGAGGCTGGAATATTAATGACGCAACTAGAAACTACATTTCTAAACAGCATATTAGTTTTGCTCAGTGTCCCAACAAGTTAATTGTATCTAGTGGTTTATTTTTAATAAAAGTTGTTGCTATTTTTTCACCCAGGTCTCACCAATTTGATATTTGGATGCAGTTCAGGTGAATTTCCATTGACTTTGACTTTTTCTTTCAACAGAATCATACAGGCACTTTAGACAGTGGTCACTACACTGCATACTGCAAGAATCCAGTTACACAGAACTGGCATGAATTCAATGATGCAAAAGTGACCAGCATTTCTGAGCAGAAGATCCAGTCACCAGCTGCTTATGTTCTTTTCTATAATTGTGTCAATTTTCAGTGGGCGCAGTAATACTATCTCAGACTACAACAATAAACTGTTTCCCTATAGTCCAGTTTTCATTCTGTACTTGCCTATGAGGGCAGCACACTGTATAAATTATGTAATTAATTCTTAACTTAAAGTCATGCTGTTATTTTATCTGTTATTGTTGAAATAGACTCGAGCCCATGGATTAAAGGTATTCCCTCTGTAAAAAGTCTTTGGTGCATTGTGTGATCAGCTGTATTATTAATCAGCCTATGAGACTTAGAATTAGCCAAAAGGTGTGAATCAGGTTGGTCTACCCTAATTATCTCTGCAAAAGCTGACTGACACAGGGCAGGTAGTCAGTAAGTTGTTATTGTTCTAGCTTATTTATTAAAATTGAAACTAGTTTTCTATTCTTAATTTAAGCCAAGTAGAAGTTTTAACTAGAAGCACAGCACATCTATATGTTGCACATCCAGTTATGTGCCATCTAGTTCAACACATCCTGCAAAACTGCTACTGGCTTGACCAGTTTCAGCACCAGACTTTGCACTGCAGTGAATCCATGAGCTGCGCATTACATGGACATAACACTTTTATACATGGTCACTGAAGGAAGTGCAGTCAGAGAGGGTATGAGGGACTAAGTGAAAGAAAGGAGGCAGGCAAGTAGTCAGCAAAGGCCCAGGCTATGTCTCACTCCAGAATGGATTTTGTGTGTTTTGGAAAACAGTGTGATAGTTTCTCTGGGGAACATAGCTACGTTACAGAACAGCTACACACCATTTTTTTTTTGGTTGAAAATCCTTGCTACCAAAATCCTAGAGGTTACTATTGATAGCCACGTAAACAGCACAGCTGCAAGGACATGGCCAGTGTATAAAAGGCACAAGTCAAGAGACTATTCTCCACTAATGAATTAGAACACAAAAACTTATAGCAAGCCATCACCATCCAAGACAGAGCAGTCTTTACCCACATCAACCACTTTAAAATGCAATGCTCTTCACTTACAGGCACAACTTATTGCAAATGGTTCATGCTACAGCTGTGTCAAAGTTTCTTCAACAGTACCTGCCAACCGTAAAACCAGTCCTCTAGCTGGGCAAGGACAACAGGCATGAGAGGGGAGAAAAGAGACAAAGGCACGATAGCTTGGAATTTGATTTAACAAAACCAACACTTCTGCCAGGAAGGGGGAAAATTGCAGCTCAACAACATGGGGGACATTGCCTCATGGTATTATTACCAGATTGTTAATCCAGAGACCCAGGTAATGTCCTGGGGATAATAAAATGTGAGGCTGGATGAACACAGCAGGCCAAGCAGCATCTCAGGAGCACAAAAGCTGACGTTTCGGGCCTAGACCCTTCATCAGAGAGGGGGATGGGGAGAGGGAGCTGGAATAAATAGGGAGAGAGGGGGAGGCGGACCGAAGATGGAGAGTAAAGAAGATAGGTGGAGAGAGTGTAGGTGGGGAGGTAGGGAGGGGATAGGTCAGTCCAGGGAAGACGGACAGGTCAAGGAGGTGGGATGAGGTTAGTAGGTAGCTGGGGGTGCGGCTTGGTGTGGGAGGAAGGGATGGGTGAGAGGAAGAACCGGTTAGGGAGGCAGAGAAGAAGTTCTGAAGAAGTTACCCTCCTCCCTCCGGACCAACCCTGTCTCTGCCTCCCTAACCGGTTCTTCCTCTCACCCATCCCTTCCTCCCACACCAAGCCGCACCCCCAGCTACCTACTAACCTCATCCCACCTCCTTGACCTGTCCGTCTTCCCTGGACTGACCTATCCCCTCCCTACCTATACTCTCTCCACCTTCGGTCCGCCTCCCCCTCTCTCCCTATTTATTCCAGCTCCCTCTCCGATGAAGGGTCTAGGCCCGAAACGTCAGCTTTTGTGCTCCTGAGATGCAGCTTGGCCTGTGTTCATCCAGCCTCACATTTTATTATCTTGGAATTCTCCAGCATCTGCAGTTCCTATTATCTCCAATGTCCTGGGGACCTGGCTTTGAATCCTTCCACAGCATACAGGGTAATTTGAACTCAATAAATATTTGGGATTAAGAATTTAATGATGCGCATGAATCCACTGCTGATTGTCAGAAAAACTCATCTGGTTCACTAATGTCCTTTAGGGAGGAAAACTTTCTTGGTCTGACCTACATGTGACTCCAGACCCAGAGCAATTTGGTTGACTCAACTGCCCTCCGGGCAATTAGGGTTAGGTAATAAATGCTGGCCTAGCCAGCAATGGCATCATCCCATGAATGAATAAAGAAAAAAAATAAGCAGCTGTCTGGCTAAATGGACTACAGAATATTCACAAACCTCCAGTCTAATATCAGCCAGATCCTTAGGTTGTACTGTGTTGGACAAAAGCTAAGAACAAAATTAAAAAGCCAAAAGCAGATAATTTTTGCTAGTAAATGACCATTCACTGTATCAAGCTCCATCTACCAACTGACTAACTGCCCACACACTTCAAAATGAATAAATCAAGGGCAACTTCATAGAAAAATGTAACTGGAGTGCAACAACAATGATTGGCACAGAGAGATAACAAACAGCAAATGGGTTAAAAATGACATGGTGTTTAATATTGAAAAATGTGAAATAATACACAGCAGTTTGAAAAATAATGATTATCAAATAAAAGACAGTCCAGTAGTCAAGTCAGGTTAAAAAAACCCCAAAGTTAATTACAACATTAAATGCTGTCACATGTAACTGCACTCCAAAAGAAAATAAAATATGCAACAGATGCAGAAATAGGTGGAGGAATGTTTGCCCGATAAATCAACCATATGACTGTGCTTGAGTAAAAGCCAAAACAACTGCGGATGCAGTAAACCAGGAACAAAAACAAAGTTGCTGGAAAAGCTCAGCAAGTCTGGCAGCATCTGTGAAGAGGAAAACAGAATTAACATTTTGGGTCTGGTGACCCTTCCTCAGGACTGTGCATGAAACTTGCTACCATACAAACTGGAGATGAAAATAATTTTAAAAACACTAACGTCATCTCAATTGTAATTATTTGCAAATGAGCCAGGCAATTCAGTTTCCACTTAACCTTTGTACTAAAATGAAACTACATTTCCATGCAAAATGTTATTGAAAAAGCATATAAAATATTTTACTTTTACTTGTCAATCGCACAGGGCCACAGTTTCTCATGCAAGACTGGTTAAATATCAACAGAAAACAGTACAAGCCGCGAAATAAAAATTTAGATCTGATCTTAAGTAATTTTTTCCTTAGATACTTAGCCAGTTTCTTTCCCCTATTTTGCATTCCCATGTGTGATATTTATTGTGGAACCACAGATTTGCAGCAATACCAGCTACATTTGTTGCAGTGCAAATGATCAAAAATGTATCAAGACTGTGTGACAGCAGCACTTCACCAGTAATATTAGTGTAGCAATACTACATTTAGGCACGGGGGAAGGGGACAGTTTAAAAGAACATCTGTCATTCAATGAAACTAACGTAATGTGATGTTCTCCAAATTTTGTAAAAAAAAGTGACTGATGTTTCCTCAAAGCAACAGGCCTGATTACTTCTGCAATATTTCTAAACCAATATCCATGAAGGAGGAATTATAAATTTAGTTTGGTGACAGTTTTCAGATTAAATGCCTGGCTAATTTAATTGAAATTAATTTTAGATTGCATTTTGCAGTGCATTTTATGGTGAAGTAGGTTTAAAAGGAAATTAACGTGTGAAAGAACAAGTTAAGCTCACTGGAATTTCCAAACAGCAATTAACTTCAGTTGCAAGCTATCAGCATCATGAAATTTTTGATGACAAACTGGGAGGAATACAACAAAATTCTTTTTATTCTTTGAAGGTAAATGTAGGTGAGCCTACAAGGTGCACTGTGATGTAGCAGTGGCCTTGGTAAGAGAAACCCTGAGATGCATTGATCTAAAAGAGCTTAGGACATAGATATCGTTTGCAAGATCACAGACCATACTAAATCAATATAGTTTGAAACAACCCTGAGGTCTTTGAACAAATTACTGGCAAAAATAATTCTTCAGTGATGTTCAAAAGTCAAAAGGTATGCTTTGAGTGCAATCTCTCACCTGCCTGAATTTCTGCTTCCAGCTATTGTGATATAAAGCCAAAACCAGAGAATGGGGTATCAGGCAGGATTGATCCAAGAAACCAGAGAAGGACCTCCCATTCCTGAGTGTTCAACCATTCAATCTGGCAATGGTTATTCTAAACTTTAGTTTCATGCACCTGCTTTAGTTTTGTAATGCCTTTACCATTTACAAACATGGGGCATGTTTTGTCTTAAATGGCTCTGAGCAACAAGTTCCCATATCCTTTGTGCAAAAGCACTTCTTGAAATCAGCCTTTATTCTGCACTCTCCCAATAGAGGAAGTCATTGCCATTTACCAAATCAATTCCTTAACATCTTAGAACACCTCAACTAGATTTTACATTAACCTTGTATGGAATACCAACCTATTCTATGCTAACAGTCCTCAATCCTCCCAGATCAGTATACTTTAGTAAATCTGTATTGCATTGCATTCCCTCCAAGCCCAATATATTCTACACAATGTGCAGTGCATCAGCTGAGGTTTAACCAGAGCTCTGGGCACTGCACTCCAGCTCCCATGATATAAAAGGCCAACATTTCATTAGCTTTTCTGATCTTTCAAAGCAAAGAATCCAAGAACTTCTACAAAGTCTTGGAAGTCCTGTCAATGTTGAGCAATGAAAGACATGCAAATATAAAGGTAGAAATGAGCTCTCAATTTCTTCCTACAAGCATCAATGGCATTGCAAACAGCAAATGAATGATTGATCAAACAAATAGTTGTGCAGTTACACAGTAACAGTTTAGAAACCGAAGATCAAGGATCACCCCATTAACAAGAGATTGTTCAGACCTGAACTGTTAAAGGCAAGTATATTTGATACATTTCACACCTTTTGCAAAAGTCTGAAAATAATTAATTTGCAATATAACTTTTGAGATAAATCTGCTGTATCTTCATTAAAGTACCTTTACTGCAAGGTTACTTCAAATACGAGTATTACTTTAAAACTATTTATATATTATATACACATACACAATTTGTGCAAGTCTGCAATCATTATGTACAGATACATTCTCATCTATTCAGATTACTTCTGGTTATTTTCACAGTACAGAAAGATTTAAATATAATTGAGAAAGGCCATTTCGAACAGGAACAAATCATTTAAGATTTATGCCTTGTGGCGTAACAAAGATCTTGTGAAGGGCAATATGTTCTGGCTCTTCAAACCACTGCAGTTACAAATACAGACCAGTGAACAGGATATTTGACACTCAATCATTCTAATTAGGCAGTTAAATGTTACATGACTAAAAATCATTTTTCTGGTAAAGTACAAAGGGCAGGTCCATCTGGTAAAGCTCTAGCGTTGCAAGACCACAAGTCTTTTTCAAAACAGCTGGACATGCTGCTAATGTTCTTGGTCATATGCCCAACATTTATTAATATTGGCACAAACCATATGGAGTATCACTTTGGAAATTCACTACACTGAACACTGCTATGTAGCTAAATCAACCACACGCAACTCCAGTGAGCTGTAGAAGAGAATGTAGGCGGCTGATGATCTCACTGAAGAAGGTGATATCTCTGAAACATCTTGATCATCAAACTTGAACCAGCGCTGTTTCACAGCATTCTTGCAGTAGGCTGTATAGTGTCCTCCATCTAGTCCTCCATAATGGTTCTGTACAAATTCAAAAAATAAACCTAGCGGTTAATATCAACTACTTTATGAAGGTTGATGTTACTGCATAGCCAAGCACTTTCAAGCTTTTATGAAATCTTGTTAACGTGGCAATATTTCTCTTTATGGAAAGGTCCAATAAGCCCTGTATATTACAGATTTCAGAGTGGTAGCCAGATCCAATTTTCTTCATAAGATAAAGTTTGGAGCTGGATGAACACAGCAGGCCAAGCAGCATCTCAGGAGCACAAAAGCTGACGTTTCGGGCCTAGACCCTTCAGAGGGGGAGATGGGGAGACAGGGGGAGTCAGACCAAAGATGGATAGAGGAGAAGATAGGTGGAGAGGAGAGTATAGGTGGGGAGGAGTTAGGACAGTCCGGGGAGGAAGGACAGGTCAAGGAGGCGGGTTGAGGTTAGTAGGTAGGAAATGGAGGTGCGGCTTGAGGTGGGAGGACCCGCTCCTCATCCCCCTCTCCGATGAAGGGTCTAGGCCCGAAACGTCAGCTTTTGTGCTCCTGAGATGCTGCTTGGCCTGCTGTGTTTATCAAGCTCCAAACTTTGTTATCTTGGATTCTCCTGCATCTGCAGTTCCCATTCTCTTTGATTCTGATTTTCTTCACTTCGTTTTCAGTAAGATCTGACAGCAGATGCATAACATGCCGTTTAACACAGAGGCCATGATTAACTCTGGATAAATGCTTTCAAGTTCTAGTACAGCAGATTGTGAATCAGAGTTTGGTTACCAAAATAAACTTGGAAGTTATCATTCATGGGAGGGAGACAGCTGTTAGCTTATCATGTAAAAAAAAAGCTGGTTCCCTTTTGGGGGAAAAAAATGGCTATGTACAGAACCAGTACGTTACTTGTGATCCCAGTCTTGTACTGATATGACAAATTTATAACTAACTAACTATTCTCTAAAAGCCACCTGGATATATAAGCTGCAGCCATTCACCAGAACTCCAGCCTTGCCTGCAATGCCCACACCTTGTAAATGAACTAAAGAATGATAGAATTAGCTACTCAACATAGAACACAGAACATTACAGGCCTTCGGCCCTATGTTGTGCCGACCTGACATACCAATCTGAAGCCCATCTAACCTGCACTATTCCATGTACATGCATATGCTTGTCCAATGTCGACTTAAATGTACCTAAAGTTGGCAAATCTACTACCGTTGCAGACAAAGCGTTCGATTCCCTTACTACTCTGAGTAAAGAAACTACCTCTGACATCTGTCCTATATCTTTCACCCCTCAATTTAAAGCTATGCCCCCTCGTGCTCGCTGTCACCATCCTAGGAAAAAGGCTCTCCCTATCCACCCGATCTAACCCTCTGATTATTTTATATGTCTCAATTAAGTCACCTCTCAACCTTCCCTCCATACCAGGCAACATCCTAGTAAATCTCCTCTGCACCCTTTCCAAAGGTTCCACATCCTCCTTATAATGCGGTGACCAGAACTGTACACAATACTCCAAGTGCGGCCGCACCAGAGTATTGCTCAGCTGCAGCATAACCTCTTGGTTCCAGAACTCGATCCCACTATTAATAAAAGCTAAAACACTGTTTGCCTTAACAGCCCTGTCAACCTGGCTGACAACTTTCAAGGATCTGTGTACATGGACACAGAGATCTCTTTGCTCATCTACACTACTAAGAATCTTACCATTAGCCCAGTACTTTGCCTTCCGGTTACTCCTACCAAAGTGCATCACCTCACACTTGTCTGCATTAAACTCCATTTGCCACCTCTCAGCCCAGCTCTGCAGCTTATCTATGTCTCTCTGCAACCTACAGCATCCTTCATCACTATCCACAACTCCATCGACCTTAGTGTTGTCTGCAAATTTACTAACCCATCCTTCTACGCCCTCATCCAGGTCATTTACAAAAATGACAAACAGCAGTGGACCCAACACCGACCCTTGCGGTACACCACTAGTAACTGGTCTCCAGGATGAACATTTCCCATCAACTACCACCCTCTGCCTTCTTTCAGAAAGCCAATTTCTGATCCAAACTGCTATATCTCCCACAATCCCATTCCTCTGCATTTTGTACAATAGTCTGTTATGGGGAACCTTATCGAATGCCTTGCTGAAACCCACATACACCACATCAACCGTTATACTCTCATCTACCTGTTTGGTCACCTTCTCAAAGAACTCAATAAAGGTTTGTGAGGCACGACCTAGCCTTCACAAAACCGTGCCGAGTATTCCTAATCAATTTATTCTTTTCTAGATGATTATAAATCCTCTCTTTTATAACCTTTTCCAACACTTTACCAGTAACTGAATCTGGAAGAAAAAAATTGTTTAAAAAATCATCAGTGTGTGCATAACATCTGGGCAAAGAAAATAAAAGCCATTTTACTTAAGGTGCTGTTTTCCAATAACAAACTGCCTGAGTTTGAAAGAAAATTACAGAATCCCCCAATGTATAAAGGAATTGTTGAAATATGGCAATATTCAAGAAACCGCTGTGGACGAACGCAGATTTTCAGCTCATTTAGTCATTTTTTTTCTAGAATTTACTGTGAAATAGACTGAACTATTAGTGTCACCTAATACACTTCTGTGCAATGTCACAGAATATTCAAGCAATGGCAAAAATATCTTGCCACCATCCACTTCCAGTCAACTTTATTTCCTAATTATAAATTCCTTTACTCAGATGTGTCATGGAAACTAGCCATGTTACTGTGGCACTAACTACACTATTGCAGAGTTGGCAGAGCCGTACCCAATGGCTGTGCTGCAAGAGAGCTTTTTGCTTAGAATAACTCCACCCACCTGCTCTGAACACAAGAGACCTTGATCAAAGCACATACAAAATAAACACACAATGAAATTGAAATGGGGCATGAATAACGTTAAAGTACACTATTCTGATGACCTCCGATCTATTTAAAGTCTACACCTTGTATTTTCTCCCTCCTTATGCAACCAGACAAGACAGCCTGGCTATAAACTAATTGTTTCAGATCCAGCCATGTCCATCCGGTGGGGGACCATTTCCTCCACCTTTTATTTGGATGACTTCATTTCTTGTTCTCTTCAAGATGTCCAAGGATATTTTTGTCCTCAACTCATACCTAAACAATTTCCAACTTTAGTTATTGGTTCTGTCTGAATGTCACAATACAAACCCACAGGCACAAGTTCTCAAGTCTCCCCTCCCACCACCCCCAAGATAGAAGTAGAGTTTGCAAACCTCAAAACCTTGCTAAAATACAGCATTACAATTATTCCACATCAGCTCTTACCACTTCTCTGGCATTCATCAATTTGTTTAAATTCTGAACTCTGCTGATGAGAAAAGGTGATTTGAACTTTATTAAATATCAAAACTGGGCATAGAAACCAGCTAGCAGAAATAGCTTTATTTTAAAAGGTGTAAATAGGGAAAATAGAAAGATTGTGGCTAAGAGTACAGGAAAACTATTAACATTAACTTTGGGAGGGTAAAATTCATCCCAGTGCAATCAATTGGATAAATGTTGAGTATTGTGACTTAGATTTACAAGAAACCCTTATGCCAAACTAACCATGACCCAAAAAAAAACTGTAAATTGTAAGAAGTGTGAGAATATATCCATTTACCGACACGGCAAATAAATTGTATCTTTTCACATTGTTCCTGGGGCCAATTATGTAGCTGAAGAAGTCCAGATTCTCCAATGGAAAATCAACATTTGTCTGCAGCTTCTGTTTCCATCTCCCTTCATAAGAGAATCTGTGAAAATTACAACAGAAATGAGATACAGTACAAGACAATACTGAGCAAGACAAGCTTAGCAAATTGACACTAGATCTTTGGCTTTGTTAATTGTGCTTGCTGTAGTAATGTGGAAGGAATAGCTCTCATGCTTTCTACGGTTTTGTGATTTACATCTACATAAAAAAACAAACATTTTCCTCCCACTGGAAGCTTATAGCTCATGTTACAGTCCATAAGCATGAACCATCTACTGTCTCAGTCACCCAGCACATACCTATCAGTCTCTGACTATGTATCAAAGTCCCAGCAACCTTGCCCTTTCCAAGCAATCTCTCTCTCAATTTCGAAGATTCGATAGTGATCAAAAGTACAGTTTGGCTGAAACGTCATAACACGGCCTGATACAAGCAGGCAGTCTGATTGCACTGACACCAGTCTGGCCTTGTCATAGAACAGCTAACAACAGATCAGCCTGGGATACAGGGCATTTTCTCATGGGTCAGAACTGTGACCACACTAAAGGAAACGCACCGTTTTAAATGTATCAACAGGATCGGAGGCAGTTTCCAGATCTCTAGCTTCTTTGTTGAGTCCCTGTGCGCTTTGCAATTGCTGCAGTGGAATCGGTTATTGTCTGTCAGCTTCTCTTCTTTGGAAAACAATTTGAGACAATCCTTCAAAACACAATGTCAATTTTGATTAAAATTTGAATTAAATCCATTGGATACAATAATCAAGACTTTTGTTAAAACTCTACCTCTTAAGAACTAATTTGTGTTATTAACATGTTCATCCCTGGGAGTGACACGTTAATGGAACCAGATATTAAAACTAAAATTATATTTAACAACGAAAGATGAACCACCACTATCCTCAGCAGCAGACTGGGAACTCTCCACGACTGTCACAATGGTGCACTCACCCATAAATCCTTTCAGAATAATATATTCAAATGTCAATTTGGTCTAAATCTCACATTAACATTAAACAATACAGAAATACAAGAAAAAGTAAAACAAAAATGTCCACAAAACTGAAGTGGAAATTAACTGCTGCAAACATATCTCATGCAATGCTCTTGATTAAAGGCCTCCACTAAATGATTTCCCTTTCCTATAATTTTCTCCCTCATCTCTCAAGATTCTGACCTAATTTTCCAGGTTAACACTATAGAACACTGCATTCATAGGAGTACCGCATTCTTGATTTTCCAAGTCAGGTATTAATTAAGGCACAACCTGCTTGACCTATCAGGTATGAAGAACCCCATGCTGATTAAAAAAGAGAGAGAGAGGCAGGGATGATTTTCTAAATGGTGAGAAAACTCGTAAAGCAGAAGTAGAAAGGGATCTGGGAGTGTTGGTCCAGGATTCTCTAAAGGTTAACTTGCAGGTAGAGTCCATGATTAAGAAAGCAAATGTAATGTTGTCGTTTATCTCAAGAGGGTTGGAATACAAAAGCAGTGATGTGCTTCTGAGACTTTATAAAGCTCTAGTTAGGCCTCATTCAGAATACTGTGTCCAATTTTGGACCCCACACCTCAGGAAGGACAAACTAGCCCTGGAGAATGTCCAGCGGATATTCACACGGATGATCCCTGGAATGGTAGGTTTAACGTATGATGAATGGCTAAGGATCCTGGGATTGTATTCATTAGAGTTTAGAATGTTGAGGGGAGATCTAATAGAAACTTGCAAGATAATGTATGGCTTAGAAAGGGTGGATGCTGGGAAGTTGTTTCCGTTAGGCAAGGAGACTAGGACCCGTGGGCACAGCCTTAAAATTAGAGGGGGTAAATTTAAAACAGAAATGAGGAGACATTTCTTCAGCCAGAGAGTGGTGGGCCTGTGGAATTCATTGCCAAGGAGCGCAGTGGAGGCTGGGACGTTAAATGTCTTCAAGGCAGAGATTGATAAATTCTTGATCTCACAAGGAATTAGTTCTTTGAGAAGTAGACGAAAAAGGTAGACGAGAGTAAACCGGTTGATGTGGTGTATGTGGATTTCAGCAAGGTGTTCAATAAGGTTCCCCACAGTAGGCTACTGTACAAAATGCGGAGGAATAGAATTGTGGGAGATATAGCAGTTTGGATCAGAAATTGGTTTGCTGAAAGAAGACAGTGTGGTAGTTGATGGGAAATGTTCATCCTGGAGACCAGTTACTAGTGGTGTACCGCAAGGGTCGGTGTTGGGTCCACTGCTGTTTGTCATTTTTATAAATGACCTGGATGAGGGCGTAGAAGGATGGGTTAGTAAATTTGCAGACGACACTAAGGTCGGTGGAGTTGTGGATAGTGATGAAGGATGCTGTAGGTTGCAGAGAGACATAGATAAGCTGCAGAGCTGGGCTGAGAGGTGGCAAATGGAGTTTAATGCAGACAAGTGTGAGGTGATGCACTTTGGTAGGAGTAACCGGAAGGCAAAGTACAGGGCTAATGGTAAGATTCTCAGTAGTGTAGATGAGCAGAGAGATCTCTGTGTCCATGTACACAGATCCTTGAAAGTTGCCACCCAGGTTGACAGGGCTGTTAAGGCATACAGTGTTTTAGCTTTTATTAATAGAGGGATCGAGTTCCGGAACCAAGAGGTTATGGTGAAGCTGCACAAAACTCTGGTGCGGCCGCACTTGGAGTATTGCGTACAGTTCTGGTCACCGCATTATAAGAAGGATGTGGAAGCTTTGGAAAGGGTGCAGAGGAGATTTACTAGGATGTTGCCTGGTATGGAGGGCAGGTCTTACAAGGAAAGGCTGAGGGACTGGAGGCTGTTTTCGTTAGAGAGAAGGTTGAGAGGTGACTTAATTGAGACATGTAATATAATCAGAGGGTTAGATCGGGTGGATAGGGAGAGCCTTTTTCCTAGGATGGTGACAGCGAGCACGAGGGGGCATAGCTTTAAATTGAGGGGTGAAAGATATAGGACAGATGTCAGAGGTAGTTTCTTTACTCAGAGTAGTAAGGGAATGGAACGCTTTGTCTGCAACGGTAGTAGATTCGCCAACTTTAAGTACATTTAAGTCATCATTGGACAAGCATATGGACATACATGAAATAGTGTAGGTTAGATGGGCTTCAGATTGGTATGTCAGGTCGGCACAACATTGAGGGCCGAAGGGCCTGTACTGTGCTGTAATGTTCTATGTTCAATGATCAAGGGCTATGGGCAGAGTCCAGGGAAGTGGAGTTGAAATGCCCATCAGCCACGATTGAATGGCAGAGTGGGCTTGATGGGCTGAATGGCCTTACTTCCACTCCTGTGTCTTTTGGTCTTATGAATGAGGCAGGGACCTCTTACAAGCTCCCAGCCAACACACCTACAATCAGTAAACATGACCACAGGTAATTCACTTCAGTACTATTTGCTCACTGTTTCCTTACATTACAACATCCCTTCAAACTAAATCCACTGATTGTGTTTTGCAATGCGATGCCCTGACAAATTGCTCAGTAAATGCAGGTTCCAATTAATAAGTGTCAGCAGGCTATTCTCTCCATTACAAACTGAGTTACCATTCCACCACATGCGCACATTCAACACAGATTGCTGGATAACAACCAAAATCAAGAACTCACATTATTACCACAATCACAAGAACTCTCAGAATCTGAGAGCCACAAATACAGCTTCTTATTTTCTAAAGAAGCAGGACACAGGCCAGGCTACAGGCAAAATCACAATGTCACAATCAGACCTAATCAGTCAGTCAGAGCTGCACCATCTGGCTGGGCTAGGGAGGGGAGAGGAGAGAAAAGAAAAGAACACAAAAGACAATCTCACTTTTCAATGACTGCAACCTTAGAATAAGCTCAAGCATTTAATATTCCTGTCTTTGTGGCGGTGGGAACTGGGGACAAGGCAGGCATGGAGGTCAACAACAGGGCTCAGTTACAGTTAGAATCTTTTGACTCTGTCCTGAAGAAAGTGGATTGTGCAAAGTTCACATCCACAGGCACATTCTTTCCTATCTAATGATCTAACAAAATGGCTTTCCTTGATTTACATCTGAAAAGCATGACAGCAGGAAATTTAACTACAACAGGACCACAATTAAGCCTAACCATATTGGTTGCAATTTTTCCATCTGACTCCTACCCCACCCTCAACCACTATGAGAACAATATAAATTTTGAACAAAAGCAATGAACAAATAATCTGTAAAGCTTGCGTAAATATCTTACCTGGAGAGAACATTTGCTAGATGATGGAAGTGGCAAAGATAGATACATAAAGGCTTCAAATGTTCGGGACCTCTTATGACAAGTCAGACACTGTACAGTTGACTTAAACTGGCCTTGGAACAAAGCCACAATAATGGACTCATTGAGTAGTTTGTGCTTTTGCCAGGCTAAATCTGCTGCCCTCGTGTCATCCAAGCTATCTGTACTTTCTTCTTTGTATCTCTTCCGGTCAGCCTGAGAGAAATTAGAAAGGAGAAATGTTAGTTCCAGATTAGGAGTACATACTTACCTGGCACACCGAGCTGATCAAAGAACAGGTGAACTGACCATTCACCATCAACAACTGAATATTTGGCATGTGGGAGCAGAAGGTCAGGATATCCTTATCAAATGGATAGTGAGAGGTATATTACAACCTACAAGTTATCTTCATGACCACTGCATTGCTTCACGGTCAGAAAGACCAAAAGCAGACTATTCTTATCCAACGTAGCTAAACATCAGTCAATCACAACACATTCACTAGGGCACAGATAATGGGAACTGCAGATACTGGAGAATCCAAGATAACCAAGTGTGAAGCTGAATGAACACAGCAGGCCAAGCAGCATCTCAGGAGCACAGGGTCAAGAGAATGTGGGCATTACTGGTTAGGCAGAAAAAAAAAAACAGCTGCAACCTGAGTAAACGTGAATTCACCTCATGTTATAATGATCTTCATAAATCAGAAAACTACTTACTGATGCAACAGAAAAAGGCTTTTAATCTGCGCCTATATGGTAGGTTGACAATCTGAGAGCTCAAAGATTGCCTCTATCCCAATGCACAAATTTAGCATAATGTCTTCTCTCACTGATAAATAAAAGAAAACACCAACAAATATGTTGTCCTCTGCTGCATTTTTTTATATATAGGACAATACATCAGGAACAATAGTTTTCATTTTTGGTTGCTGCAGTTGCAGCCTAAGTATAGCTGGAACACAGCATTAGAGTTCAATCTGATACTAGAACAAAGCAGCAGCAACTCTTTGGAGCAGAAGCCAGATCTTAATGGCTTTACAGGTTCAACATTAGTTGGAAGCTAACACTTCGAAAGTTGCGTAAACACTTTGTTAAAAAGGGAAAATAAAACCAGAAAGACTATTACAACAATTAAATTAAAAATTACTGAACAGGAGAGGACCATTTGTCCTTGGGCATGTGCCACTTCATCTAAAGCCATATTCTGCACCTCTCTTTAAAAAGCCATGATTAAACAAGACGAGGAGTGTGCGCATGAGAGGGGAGCGTGTGCGTGAGCCAGAGCCAGAGCGCGCACGCATGAGAGCAACAAACAATTTACACAATTCTCCTAACCGCGCACACTGCAACTATGCCACTGCATTCTGTTAACTCTTACTTTATTCAGATCTTCATGGAGTCCATCCATTAGAAACAGAAGCAATTCCTGGGAATCTTGTTGCACATACCCTGCAAACGTATCATTTATTTTTCCTATGCGTCCCTTAAAGTCCTTTGGACTGATGCATTTATATTGACCTGACCACAAGCTCTTCATTATCACACCAAACTCTTCAGCCACCTCACCTTTATGACCAAGAATGTTTGACCTATCAAAAAAAACCAAATTGAAATTATTCACTTTACACAAACCTTCCAACAATATCACAGAATCCTTACTGTGTAGAAACAGGCCATTCAACCCAACAAGTCCAAGCCACCCACTCCAAACAGCATTCCACTCAGACCACCACCACACCCTTTCCCTGAAACCCTGCATTTGCCCCGTCTAATCCACCTAACTTACACGTCTTTGGACACTATGGGACAATTTGGCACAGCCAATCCACCCTAAGCTACACATCTCTGGATTCACTGGAGCACCCAGCGAAAACCCACACAGACACAGAGAATGCGTGTGGAGTTTGCGCAATTGCCTGAGGGTGGAATTGTACCTGTGTCACTGGTGCCAAGGCGCTGCAGCGCTAACCACTGAGCCACTATGCTGGCCCGTGTGACAGGATTACATTTTAGTAAAGGCAAAGGCAGAAATACACAGTCTAGTTACAATCAGAGAGATTTCAGCTTTAAATGTCTAAGATTTCATTGTGAATTACTTACCTACTCCATAACACACAGGTGTGGAAGCAGGCCATTCAGCCTAGAATCCACTCTGACACCCAATGGCATCATAGCTGCAGGTAGCATTTGTTAGCATTGATCTGGGTGGCAACAGCGAGTTTTTTTAAAGAAAGATTGGCACTGAGAGGTTAGGGCTTTCAGCAAAAGTAATGCATTTCTAAGTCAGGATGGTGCATGGACTGGAAAGGCACTTCAAGTGGTGGCCCATGAATGGGTGTACTTTTCCTTCCAGGTGATAAAGCCAGTGACTGGACAATAAAAGTGACATTTCTTTCCAAGATAGCCTCGCATAACTTGTACCTGTGTCCTCAATGTTAACTAGGTAAAAGCACTGTAAACGTAACGAATTGTGAATCGGAATCACTCATTTATTGACTGTCAAAGTTGTTTTCTCAAGTCGAAGAGATAGGGATTTTGCTGGTAAGAATCAACATACGTTGCTTATCTAATTGGTGATCATAACTATTCCAAATATGGAACTGTTGAGAGTTGGATTGGAGAGACAGGAAGTGCGTTGATTATGGCTCCCAATCTGCCTGGCCATTTAACTATTTCCATGAGGAGCCATTGGAGTAAGAGATTCTGTAAAAAGAACTGGCCGTTGGTCTTTTTTCTCATTGTTTACTTTCTAAGCAACACCACCTGAAACTATCCAAAAGTTTATAAATGAATGTTAGATGTTAAATTTGAAGTGTTTGTGTCCAAGTATTCCAGCTGTAGCACTCAAACCTCAAATCAGCAAATTGTGGATTTATATCCATCTCTGGACAAAAAACAAAACAAAAAAAATCCAAGCTGACCCTTCAATGCAGTACTGAGGGAGTAGTGCATGTCAGAAGTGCCAACTTTCAGACGTAATGTTAAATCAAGTCCCATCTTGCTTCTCAGCTGGATGTAATCTTTTCCATGGCTGCTATTTTGATGAAAAGTTATTTGCAGTGAGCTGATCAGCAATTAAACCTCAACCAACATCACTTCAAAAAAAGTTATTTGATTATTATCCTGTTTGTGGGAATCTGCTGGGCTTCAACAGCCACTAGACTTCAGCAGCAGTTCACTGACTGTGAAGCACTCCAAGTCACAGGAAGTGCTACAATAAGGCACAACTTTTTTTGTCTTTCATCACAACATGATATCGCTTACAAGTGGTAATTGTTACCTGTTAATATCTTGTTGGTAGAAATTTTTATTGAAGTACTCTGCCAGATGAGGAGTATTGCACAAACACTGCAAAATAGAATTCATATAGCAGGTATTGCCAAGGTTTCGCAGGCCAGTCAGTGCTCGCCCCATCCCTCCATATACAGGGTTCAGGTTTCGGATTTGAGAAGCAGAAGGGCTGGAGATTTCAGTTTTGCTGTAACCAGGGGGCCTGCAAAAGATGAAAAAATCTTTTAAAAATCCATTTAATTTAGAGCAGAGACTAGTGACTCCCTGATTACTCAATAATCAAGGTGCACACTTTAATTCATTACAAAAAAGATTATACTATTCACAGTTTGAAAAAACACACTAGCATGGACAAAATTCAGATTTTGTACACCTTTTACAGGAAAATCTGCTTAAAATTATTTGGATGTGGTAATTCAAAACCATCATGAAGCAATTATTGCAAAAGATCATAATTCTAAATTGGGGATTTACCAAAAAAGTTGGGATTGAGATGGGAGTATGGTGGTCGTGGGGGTTGTGAGAATGAGCAAACAAGTTTATCTTTGCTAAGTACAGTTTTCTGAGTAAATAAAAACTAAGAACGGTGGATGCTTTAAATCTGGAGCAAAAACAGAAGTCGCTGGAAAAGTTGAAATCAGAATTAATGTTTCAGTTCCAACGGTGGGTCACCAGACCCAAAACATTAACTCTGATTTTTTTCTTCACAGATGCTGCCAGAAAGGCTGAGCTTTTCCAGCAACTTCTGTTTTTGTACAGTTTTCTGAGCATCAGGTCCACAGCGGCAATAGCGAAGATGCAGGAACAAGTAACTGGTCCAAGTTGTGAACAGAACATTACTGAATAAGATCTTAACTTGCACTTGAGAAAATGAATGTGTCGAGTGTATTGTTGACTACAGACAATAGCTTGAAAATAATTAAAAGAACCTACTTTGTTTCCCGATTAACTCTGGGCACTATTTTTGTCATTGTTTTGTTTTGCTCTTCTTGAACAGCTTGAGCAATATCCGGTGAGGAGAATGAACGTTTTAACTTAGGAATGTCAACATCAGTTGCACTTCGTGGTTTGGCTTTGAGAGTTGGGGGGGTTGCAGGAGGAGTAATTGATGGCACCATTTCAGGCGGATACATATGAACAGAGTTAGTTGGTGAATGATAGTAGCGGTAGGTTCCAGTCACCACATCAAGAAACTGAAAAGGAGCAAATACAAGGTGTAAGGTTTACGTAAAAGATTAGACTTTGGTATTGTGGTAGACAGAAGGCAAAAGTGACACTGAAACTTAGTAAAAGATACGATCTTACTAAATAATGGAAAAAAGTTGGCAAAACTGGCACAGCGTTATTTATTTGCTCAAAGCTGTCCTTGTTGCAAATAACACATATGACTGCCTTTGCACAAAGATAAATAATTGATTGCAGAGTTTACAACTTGGATTGCCACAACTGCTTCATTCCAATAGTGATCTTGGTGGAATTAAATCTAGCTTGGCCCAGGCAGGATGGGCTGAATGGTCTCTCTGTGCCAAACTTTTCAATATTTCCATAAGCCCATTCATCAAAAACAAACCACTTTGGTCCAAAATGTTGTGGTGCACAGCTGCTGTTAGAATTCCATGTATTGAGAGTTATTTATTACAGCTGTTAGTTCCACAAGACAGTAAAATAACAAAATGAAATCCTGAGCAACATCTTTTTGGGGAACAGATTGTTTGCTCATCACTAGTCTGCCTGTGATAGTGCAGTCTATAAGCTGATAGGAGAGGGCAAACATGATTCCTATTTGCTTAAAATTTGGGAATGGTCCCAGAGGGGCACTTGTGGCACTGCAGTAGTGTCCATACTGAACCAAAAAACCCTGGTGGAGTCCCTGTCTGCTCCAGAAATACGTACTAACATCTCTGAACGGATTGATGAGAAAACATCAGAATCTTCCTAGAATTAGGCAGGAAATGCAAATGAATCCCTTAGAAGGTGTTTTTGCACAACAATCATAACTTGGTTATTGTACCTTCATCCATCCTGGTGGTAAGCCTGGAACTGTTCGGCCCATTTCCTCACTCCTTGCCCTGGTTAATGTATCTCTATGTTCCTACATTAAATAAAGATTGATCTTTAAACGTCTTGGTGCAGATGACCAAAACAAAAAAGAAAAAATTCTCAGCAAAATTATTCTCACAAATCAAGCACATATATTCCACAGTTCCAAAATGCAATTAGGAAACAGACCAAGTGGTTCAGATGAGGGTTAGAGACAGCATTTTCTCACTTTTTGAAGTATAAATTCTGCTTTTTTTGATTATGTTCATATTTATAGTTTTAAAACTACTACTGTAAAAGCATACTCCTACCATTGCCAGTGGTACTTTCACGGTGTCTAACGCTACACGGGCACAAGTGGAGATCTCAAGAGACTTGGACATAAAAGTAAAGGCTCACTGAAGTGTCAAGAACAGATAAACCCTGGTTAGCCCATCACCAAGTACCGAGTAGTGGTCAGCACTGCATACGAACAAGGAAGTGCTGACCTTAGACAGAATGCAATGAGATACTTGCCAGACAATATCAGGAGTCCAAAGATTAAATTACAAGAAATTATGTAAACTCAGTTTGTTTATTCCACACCCACTGTGTTATTTGTACTTGGAATGTGAGGATCACTGCCAAAGGTGACATTTACCATCAATGTTTGGGCTGGTGTGTGTGTGGCATTGCCTAGCTATGCCTGTAAAATTATGCTTCTGCTATTTAACATGTGTACAACCATATCATAATGCCACTGGGTAAACAGGTAGGTGCTGCTTCTCCCAAGTTCTTGCCCTTTCCTCATTAAACCACAGTTAGAGAGTAAGCTTGATAGCCCTTTTAGAATGACAGATCTACCAGATAAAGTGGAGAATGGAGCAAAACACAACTTTCCCATTAACGGCCCAGTGCACCTTGTGGAGATGCAGGAATATTTTGGAATATATCCTTTTGGTTGGCAGTAGTATCTCAATGCAAAAGGAGGTGCTTCTTCCTGTACCACGTGCAGAAAGCTAGAATTCCTTGCACTGAAAAGGCCATGCTAAAAAATTTCAAGGTCCCTTACACTTAAAACATCCACACACTCCAAACAGAAACAATTTAAGCATGTAGAGCTGAGGATGTCCTCAGAACAATACATGCCTTTCTGGCGAAGATCTTTGCTTCCTCACTCTCCACGGGAGTTGTACCGGAAGACTGGAGGGAGGCAAATGTTGTTCCTCTTTTCAAGAAAGGGAATAGGGAAATCCCTGGAAATTACAGACCAGTCTTATATCTGTGGTCAGCAAGGTTTTGGAAAGAATTTTGAGGGATAGGATTTGAGACTATTTGGAAACGCATAGCGTGATTAAAGGCAGTCAGCATGGCTTTGAGGGGGGCAGGTCATGCCTCACAAATCTTATTGAGTTCTTTGAGGTCATGAGACAGGTTGATGAGGGTTGAGCAGTGGATGTGGTGTATATGGACTTCAGCAAGACATTTGATAAGGTTCCCCACAGCACGCTCATTCATAAAGTCAGGAGGTATGGGATACAGGGTGATTTGGCTGTCTGGATTCAGAATTGGTTGGCTGACAGGAGGCAGAGAGTGGTTGTAGATGATAAGTATTCTGCCTGGAGGTCAGTGCTGAGTGGTGTCCCGCAGGGGTCTGTTCTTGGGCCTCAGCTCTTTGTAGTTTTTATAAATGACTTGGATGAGGAGGTTGAGGGGTGGGTTAGTATGTTTGTTGATAACACAAAGGTTGGAGGTGCCATTGATAGTATCGAGGGCTATTGCAGGCTTCAGCGAGACATTGACAGTAAGCAGAGCTGGGCTGAGGAATGGCAGATGGAGTTCAACCTGGATAAATGCGAAGTGATGCATTTTGGAAGGTCAAACTTAAATGCTGAATAGAGGATTAAAGGCAGGATTCTCAGCAGTGTGGAAGAACAGTGGGATCTTGTTGTTCAAGTGCGTAGCTCCCTCAAAGGTGCCACCCAAGTGGATAAGTTTGTTAAGAAAGCATATGGTGTTTTGGTTTTCATTAACGGGGGATCGAGTTTAAGAGCTGCGAGGTCATGCTGCAGCTCTACAAAATCCTGGCGAGACCACACTTGGAATATTGTGTCCATTTCTGGTCGCCCTATTATAGGAAAGATGTGGAGGCTTTGGAGAGGGTGCAAAGGACGTTTACCAGGATGCTGCCTGGACTAGAGGGCTCGTCTTATGAGGAGAGGTTGACTGAGCTCGAACTTTTCTCTCTGGAGAGATGGAGGAAGAGAGGTGACCTGATTGAGGTGTACAAGGTAATGAGAGGCATGGATAGAGTCGATAGCCAGAGACTTTTCCCCAGGGCAGGATTGACTGCTCCGAGGGGTCATAGTTTTAAGGTGTTAGGAGGAAGGTATAGAAGAGACATCAGAGGGAGGTTCTTCACCCAGAGAGTTGTGAGCGCATGGAATAGTTTGCCAGTGGAAGCGGAGTCATTAGTGACATTTAAGTGACTGCTGGACATGCACATGGACAGCAGCGAATTGAGGGGAATGTAGGTTAGGTTATTTTATTTTTGGATTAGGATTATTCCACGGCACAACATCGGGGGCCGAAGGGCCTGTACTGTGTTGCACTTTTCTATGTTCTATGTCTGCAGGAAAACACGTGGACTCCCATAACAGATCCATGCAGCAGCAAAATGTAAAATGGCAAAGTAGAGGCTCAAGCAGGCTTTTCTTCCTCCAGTTGGTTCACATATAACTGCCCTTAAACTGGCCTCATGGTCTTCAGGGCTCTGTCAGTAGTGTTGCTACTGAGCCTTTGGTGCTGGACAGTGAAATTATATGTAGGTATAGAAAAAGCAACAAAAGGCAAATGGAGTATTGTGGGAGTTCTCATTGAAATCTCAATTTCTAAATGGGACTACATGGGACAGGTGTAGGAAAGATGCTCCCAAAGATAGGGGACAGATTTTCAGAACCAGGGGCCACAGTATAAGGATAGGGGGTAAGGTTTCTACACCCAGAAAGTGGTGAGCCTGTGGAATTCACTGCCAGAGAAAGCAGTTGAGGCCAAAACAGTGCATGATTTCAAGGGGGAAAAAGATGGAGTACAGGAGTAGGGATGTCTTGCTGCAATTGTAGGCCATTGTACAAAATGCAGAGGAATGGGATTATGGGAGATATAGCAGTTTGGATCAGAAATTTGCTTGCTGAAAGAGGACAGAGGGTGGTAGTTGATGGGAAATGTTCATCCTGGAGACCAGTTACTAGTGGTGTACCGCAAGGGTCGGTGTTGGGTCCACTGCTGTTTGTCATTTTTATAAATGACCTGGATGAGGGCGTAGAAGGATGGGTTAGTAAATTTGCAGACGAAACTAAGGTCGGTGGAGTTGTGGATAGTGACGAAGGATGCTGTAGGTTGCAGAGAGACACAGATAAGCTGCAGAGCTGGGCTGAGAGGTGGCAAATGGAGTTTAACGCAAACAAGTGTGAGGTGATGCACTTTGGTAGGAGTAACTGGAAGGCAAAGTACAGGACTAATGGTAAGATTCTTGGTAGTGTAGATGAGCAGAGAGATCTCAGTGTCCATGTACACAGATTCTTGAAAGTTGCCACCCAGGTTGACAGGGCTGTTAAGAAGGCATACAGTGTTTTAGCTTTTATTAATAGAGGGATCGAGTTCTGGTTACGGTGAAGCTGTACAAAACTCCGGTGTGGCCACACTTGGAGTATTACGTACAGTTCTGGTCACCGCATTATAAGGACGTGGAAGCTTTGGAAAGGGTGCAGAGGAGATTTACTAGGATGTTGCCTGGTATGGAGGGAAGGTCTTATGAGGAAAGGCTGAGGGACTTGAGGCTGCCCTCATTAGGGAGAAGAAGTTTGAGAAGTGACTTAATTGAGACATATAAAATAATCAGAGGGTTAGATCGGGTGGATAGGGAGAGCCTTTTTCCTAGGATGGTGACGGCGAGCACGAGGGGGCATAGCTTTAAATTGAGGGGTGAAAGATATAGGACAGATGTCCGAGGTAGTTTCTTTACTCAGAGTATAAGGGAATGGAACACTTCGCCTGCAACGGTAGTAGATTCCCCAACTTTAGGTACATTTAAGTCGTCATTGGATAAGCATATGGACGTACATGGAATAGTGTAGGTTAGATGGGCTTCAGATCGGTATGACAGGTCGGCACAACATTGAGGGCCGAAGGGCCTGTACTGTGCTGTAATGTTCTATGTTCTATGCTTTAATTACACAGTGCCTCGGCGAGACAACATCGGGAACACAGTGCAATTTTCACCACCTTATCAAAGATCTGTGGGAGTTCTCATTGAAATCTCAATTTCTAAATGGGACTACATGGGATAGGTGTAGGAAAGATGCTCCCAAAGATAGGGGACAGATTTTCAGAACCAGGGGCCACAGTATAAGGATAGGGGGTAAGGTTTCTACACCCAGAAAGTGGTGAGCCTGTGGAATTCACTGCCAGAGAAAGCAGTTGAGGCCAAAACATTGCATGATTTCAAGGGAGAATTGAATATAGCACTTGGGACTAAAATGATCGAAGAATTTGTGAGGTAAAGCAGGATGTGGCTATTGAGTAGGATGATCAGCCCCGATCATAATAATCTACTCCCCTAATTTCTGTCATTTGTACGAAATGTAAAAATGGGCACATAAATACAATTCAGTTCAGCAGGTTACACTCATTACTGCAGAGTAGTCATAACATAAATGTTTCTAAAATGAATAATGATCATGGTTGTAATTTTACCTCTATTAGCACTTGTTACATTTAAAAAAAAATTTCTAAGTGAAGTACCTGTTTCTCCAAGTTTGTGCAATGGGAACCTTCCAGCTCAGAGACAGATTGTTCACCACTTTTCTGTGGATCAGCTTGATCTCTTATCTGACTTTCAATTTTGCCTTTTGTTTCTGATGTCTTTTTTTGCTCTGCCAATCTTTTCCTTTCAGCTTCTTCTTTTTGCTGGCTGTCTTCACGCTCCTGTGCGCTCTGTTCCTCATTTTCTTTGCTGTCTCTTTCTTGTTCAGCTTTTATTTTGAACGCTTTTTCCTCCTTCTTACACTGCTCTTTTTCTATACACTCTTCTTGCCTTTCTCTCTCCAATCTCTCTTTCTCTTGCCTTTCTTCTTCCTGCCTTCGTTCACGCTGTTCTTTCTCCTTTCTGGCCTTCTCACCAATTAGGGCTGCTTCAGCATGAATCTGATTTCTTTCTTCATCAGTCAGTGAATGCTGTGATCCTACACAGGGCTTTGTTGATCGATCAGGAATCACTGGTCCATTGTGAACAGGCAGATTGTCAGCACCAGCAACTTCAGATTTAGGCTGAGGTTGATCAGGCTGTTTCAGTGGAGGTTTTTTGGTTCGATCAATCTGTTTAAATACACAAAAGCACAATTATCTTCACAGTAATTTAGAATCTTAGGAAGACATTCAGTTAAATCGAGCAATCCGAGATGTGCTATTCAACTCATATACAAAGGGAATTATGCAAAGATTGCGAGCATAACTGAGCAAAGAAAAGCAACATGCGTATTCATACATAACCTTTCACAATTACAGCACTCTACAGCCAATGGAGTGGGGACAACCTTGACAATAGGAACTAGAGCAGCTTTGCTCATTGTAGCACCCAAAAACTGCGAAGAGATAGTGACCAGAGAATGCACTGCTCATTGAGCAAACTGAGCTTCTGATCTGGCAACCATCACACTTAGCGGAACATGGATTTTTAGCTTCATGATTCATCTGAAAAGCATCACTGCAAGGAAGTGAGAGCCTGGATTTCTGTGCCCAACTACTGGAGAGGGTCTTTAACCTAAAACCTTCTAGCGAGACAAAAAATAACTACCCACTAAGACAGGCCTGACACCCAAACTACGGTTTTATCACCAAACAGAATTAGATAGATTAACAACAGTTAGGATTCTCCGTATATTTTCAATCTTAAATTGCACAATCAATTCAAAATATAACAGCAGTATGCAGGTTCTCCAGAAACAGAAGGAGAAATGCACAATGTCTCGTTGGTCCCTTCTGTATGCCTCCGAATGGTGGGATACAGATCAATTCTGAGAAAGGACTTCGATAATAGCGATTAAGGCGTGGAATGTTTCTAAGAGTTGTACAAAAATAGACACTGAATTTCTTTAACACCTTACATAAGCGTATACTAAACCATACCTCCAAGCTATACAGATGCCAAATGCCACCCTTTTGAATAAGCGGAAACTAATCTCAGTGTCCAAAATTCAATAGAAATAACATTCACACCACATTAGCTCCAGGCAAGTACCAGTGCTAAGAAGAGACCATCTAACTATCTCCATTTGGCACTCAATGGCATTCCCTCACTGAATTCATCATCAATACTATCACACTGCAGTAACAACATCCCTGCAGCTCCAATAACACTCGAAGTTTGATGCCACTCAGGACAAAGTAGCCTGTTTAAGTGACACCACATCCATTCTCAATTACACCTTTGAGGTGAAAGCAGAGCATAGGATATACAAGATGTGATGCAGAAACTGACCAAGGCTCTTACAGCAGTATTTCCAAACTCACGGCCTCTGCATGGGAACACACCATCTGCTAATTTCATCTCCAAGACAAAGACGACAATATCTCAGCTAGTTGTAAGAATAATAGGGTTGTAATGGTAGGGGATTTTAACTTTCCAAATATAGACAGGGACTTCCAATGTTAACATTTCGGATGGAGAGGAAGTTAAGTGTGTACAATTACATTTTCGCATTCAGTACATGGATGGACTTACTAGAGGAGCAAAACTTGGATCTGCTTGAGAAATAAGGAAGGGTAAGTGATTGAGGTGTCAATGGGGGAGTCTTTTGAGGCAAGTGATTGTAATTCTATTAGTTTTGAAATAATTATGGAAAAGAACAGACCTGCTCTAAAAGTTGGAAAATGGAGTAAAGCCAATTTTGATGGTATTAGGCAAGAACTTCCAAAAGTTTACTGAGAAAAGATATTTGCAGGAAAAATGTCTTTAAAATTTAACCAAGAGTTCAGAGATATGTAACCAATAGCGTGAAGAGCAAGGCTGATAGGCGTAGGGATTGCTGGAGAGCTAATTAAAAAAAGAGAGGCTCTGGTCAAGAAAATGAGGTATGTCAGGTATTGACAGCTGGATCAAATGAATCCCTACAGCAGTATACTCATACTGTCCTTATGTTCAAGAGGGAAGTCAGGAGAGCAAAAGGGTAATTTAGATAGCTTTGGCAATTGGGTTAAAGAGAATCCAAAGAGGTTCGACAAATACATTAAAGTCAAAAAGTAACCAGGGAGTGAATAGGGCCCTTTAAAAGATCAATGTCTACATATTTAGACTAGTGAGATAGTAAATAAGTTTGTTGCATCAGTATTACTGTGGAGGAGGACATGAAAGCTGGAAAACGTGGAGAAATTAATAGCAATACCTTGAAAACTGCCCATTTTATGGACGGTAGTGGTGCTGGACATCTTAAAATGCATAATAGTGGGGGCAGCAATCGTAATATGGTAGAGTTCAGTCTGCAGTTTGAAAGAGAGAAGGCAAAATCGGATGTAATGGTATTACAATTAAATAGAGGTATGAGAGACGAATTGACGAAAATCGACTGGAAGCAGAGCCTAGCGAGGAAGACAGTGGACCAACAATGGCAGGAGTTTCTGGGTGTAATTGAGGACACAGTACAGAGGTTCATCCCAAAGAAAAGAAAGATTACCCGGGGTGGGATTAAATAGCCATGGCTGACAAAGGAAGTCAGGAAATGTATCAAAGAAAAAGAGACAGCCTATAAAATGGCCAAGAGCACTGGGAAATCAGAAGGTTGGGAAGGTTACAAAAACAAACAAACAGAGGATAACAAAGAGAACAATAAGGAAGGACAGGATTAAATATGAAGGTAGGCTAGCAAATAATATTAGAAATGATAGTAAAAATTTATTTCAATACATAAGAAACAAACGAGAGGCAAACTTAGACATTGGGCCACCCCAAACTGATGCTGGACGGCTAGTGACGGGAGATAAGGAAATAGCTGAAGAACTAAATAAGTACTTTGCATCAGTCTTCATAGTGGAAGACATGAGTAATATCCCAACAATTAAGGAGAGCCAGGGGGCAGAGTTGAGTACGGTAGGCATTACAAAAGAGAAAGGGCTAGAAAAGCTAAATGGTCCAAAAATTGATAAATCTCCTGGCCCCGATGAGCTACATCCTAGAGTTCTGAGGGAGGTGGCTGAGGAAATAGCAGAGGCTTTGGATGTGATCTTTCAAAAGTCACTGGAGTCAGGGAAAGTCCCAGATGATTGGAAAATTGCTGTTGTAACCCCCTTGTTTAAGAAAGGATCAAGACAAAAGATGGAAAATTACAGGCCGATTAGCCTAACCTCGGTTAGAACATGTTGGTAAAATTCTAGAATCCATCGTTAAGGATGAGATTTCTAAATTCTTGGAAGTGCAGGGTTAGATTAGAACAAGTCAGCATGGATTTGCTAAGGGGAGGTCATGCCTGACAAACCTGTTAGAATTCTTTGAAGAGGTAACAAGTATGTTAGACCAGGGAAACCCAGTGGATGTTATCTATCTAGACTTCCAAAAGGCCTTTGATAAGGTGCCTCACGGGAGGCTGCTGAGCAACGTGAGGGCCCATGGTGAGCGAGGTGAGCTGCTGGCTTTGACTGAGGATTGGCTGTCTGACAGAAGGCAGAGAGTTGGGATAAAAGGCTCTTCTTCAGAATGGCAACCGGGGACAAGTGGTGTCCCGCGGGGTTCAGTGTTGGGGCAGCAGCTGTTCACTTTATATATTAACGATCTGGATGAAGGGACTGGGGGCATTCTGGCGAAGTTTGCTGATGATACGAAGTTAGGTGGACTGGCAGGCAGTACTGAGGAGGTGGGGAGGCTGCAGAAAGATTTAGACAGTTTAAGAGTGTGGTCCAGGAAACGGCTGATGAAATTCAACGAGAGTAAATATGAGGTTTTGCACTTTGGAAAAAAGCATACAGGCATGGACTATTTTTTAAACGGTGAGAAAATTCATAAAGCAGAAGTACAAAGGGATCTGGGAGTGTTGGTCCAGGATTCTCTAAAGGTTAACTTGCAGGTAGAGTCCATAATTAAGAAAGCAAATGTAATGTTGTCGTTTATCTCAAGAGGGTTGGAATATAAAAGCAGCAATGTGCTTCTGAGGCTTTAAGGCTCTAGTTAGGCCTCATTTAGAATACGGTGTCCAATTTTGGGCCCCACACCTCAGGAAGGACATACTAGCCCTGGAGAGTGTCCAGCGGAGATTCACATGGATGATCCCTGGAATGCTAGGTTTAACGTACGATGAACAGCCAAGGATCCTGGGATTGTATTCATTACAGTTTAGAAGGTTGAGGGGAGATCTAACAGAAACTTACAAGATAATGTATGGCTTCGAAAGGGTGGACGCTGGGAAGTTGTTTCCGTTAGGCGGGAGACTAGGACCCGTGGGCACAGCCTTAAAATTAGAGGAGGTAAATTTAAAACAGAAATGAGGAGACATTTCTTCAGCCAGAGAGTGAGTGGTGGGCCTGTGGAATCCACTGCCACGGGACACAGTGGAGGCCGGGACATTAAATGTCTTCAAGATAGAGGCGGATAAATTCTTAATCTCACAAGGTATCAAGGGCTACGGGGAGAGTGCAGGGAAGTGGAGTTGAAATGCCCATCAGCCATGATTAAATGGCAGAGTGGGCTCAATGGGCCGAATGGCCTTACTTCCACTCCTATGTCTTTTGGTCTTATGGTTTTATTAATCCGTGCGGCCTGATCAGGTGTTTCCCAGGGCTTTGTGGGAAGCTAGGAAAGTGATTCCTAGGCCCCTTGCCAAGACACTTGTATCAACGATAGCCATGGGAGAGATGCTGAAGACTAGAGGTTGGCTAATGTAGTGTCATTATTTAAGAAGGGTGGTAAGGGAAAGCCAGGAACTATAGACTAGTGAGCCTGATATCAGTGGTGGGTTAGTTGGAGGGCATTCTGAGGGACACAATTTACATGAACTTGGAAAGGCAAGGTCTAATTAGTGTTAGTCAACATGCCTTTGTTCGTGGGAGATCATGTCTCATAAACTTGAGTTTTTTTGAAGTGGACATTGTCTATATTGACTTCTGCAAGTCATTCAACAAGATTCCACATGGTAGAGTGGTTAGCAAGATTAGATCGTATGAAGTCAGGGAGAGTTAGCCATTTGCATAGAAAATTGGCTTGAAGGTAGGAGACAGAGGTTGGCGGTAGAGGCTTGCTTTTTGAACTACGGGCCTGTGACCAGTGATATGCTGCAAGGATTGGTGTTGGGTCCACTGTTTTTTGTCCTTTATGCAAATGATTTGGATGTGAATATCAGAGATATGGTTAGTAAGTTTGTAGATGACACCAAAATTGGTGGTGCAGTGGATGGTGAAGAAAGTTATCTCAGAACACAACAGGACCTTGACCAGACATACCGAGGAGTAACAGATTGAGTTTAATTTAGATAAATATGAAGTGTTGCATGCAGATAAGGCAAACCAGGGCAGGACATATACAAAATGCTAGGGTCCTGGGGAGTGTTGTCGAACAAACAGACTTTGAGATACAGGTTCATTGTTCCTTGCAAGTGGAGCTGCAGGGAGACAGGACACTTGCCTCATTGGTCAGTGTATTCAGTATAGAAGTTGAGATGTCATGTTATGGCTGTACGGGACGTTAGTGGGGCCACTTTTGGAATACTGCATTCAATTCTGCTCTCTCTGCTGTAGGAAAGATGTTGTTATTCAAAAGGGTTCAGTAAAGGTTCACAAGAATGTTGCCAGGTTTTTTTTTTAAAAAAAAAATCCTAGTGTGGAAGCAGACCATTCAACCCATCCAGTCCACAATGATGATCATCTGAACACCACCCCCCCGTCCCACCAGATCCACCCCCTATCTTATCCCTGTAACACTTCATTTCCCACAGCCAATCTACCTAACCTACACATCTTTGGACTGTAGGATGCTGACAGGAGCACCTGGGGAAATCCATGCAGACAGAGAGAACATGCAAACTCCACAAAGACAGTTGACCGAGGCTGGAATTGAACCCAGTTCCCATGCGCTGTGAGGCAGCAGTACTAACCACTGAGTCACTATGCCGTCCCAGCAGGTTGGAGGGTTTGAGCTATAAGAGGAGGCTGAATAGGCTTGGGCTATTTTCTCTAGAGATTTGGAGGCTGAGGGGTAGCCTTGCAGAGAGCTATAAAATCATGAGGGTCATTGACAGGGTGCATTGTCAAGAGTACAGGCTTATAAAGTCAGATGACATATTTAAGATGAGAGGAGTAAGATTTAAAAGAAAGCTAAGGGGCAACTTTTTCATGCAGAGGATAGTGCATATTTGGAATGAGTTGCCAGAAGTAGTGGAGGAGGCTGGTATAATAACCATTTAAGAGTCATCTAGATGAGTACACGAATAGGAAGAGTTCACAGGGATATGAGGCAAATGGGGCTAATTAATTTAGGATATCTGGTCAGCATAGATGAGTTGGACCAAGGGTCTGTTTCCGCACCATACACCTCTGATTCTGTCTGGTCCTACACTTCCTTTCCTTCACTATGATGAGTTGTATCTCACTAACTCTTCCGCAATTCCATTGAGAGTACATACAATAGATAGGCTGCTGCTCATCATCAGCTACTCAAGGGCAATTAAAAACGGGCACTAAATACTAGTCTAGCCAGTGACATTCACAATCCATGAATGAAGAGAAAGAAAAACACACTGAATTCAAGGTTCAATGCTAGAAGTGAAACTGAAACCTGCTCATTGCTGAAACTGTTAATTGAGTAAAAAGATTTTTTTTGTTAAAAATCATTCACTGGATTTGTAATAACCTCATTATTCACTTTTGTAGCAGAAACAAGCACATTACCTGAATGAGTATAAATTAAATATGCAATGAGCTGGGCATTCTTGAATGCCAGTTACTGAAGGTCAGCATGTTTTGGCTGCCTGCTGAACCCACATCAAGTGGTATGTTAACCATCATATGGTGAAAATATAGGAGCGGGATACTACAATTATCCAGGACCTTGGCGAGGCCACTCTTGGAATACTGCATGGTGGTTTTTATCTTATCAGAGGAAGGTTGGTCTTGTCGCGGTGAAAATTTATGGGATTGATTACCAGGATGGTGGGACTGACAAATGAGGAGAGGTTGAATTGGTTAGGATTAGATTCACTGGGGTTCATAAAAATGAGGGAGGAATCTCATTGAAGGCTATAAAATTCTAACAGGGCTAAGGCCTGAAGGCCCCTGGCTGTGGACACAACACACAGGATGACACAAAAATGTAAGGGCAGGACTGATGTTCCTGATGGCAGGGGAATCCAGAACTAGGGCTAACAGTCTAAGGATATGGGCTATATTTGAATACTGAGATGAGGAGAGATTTCTTCACTCAGACTGTAGTGAGCCTATGGAATTCATACCACAGAAAGCAACTGAGGCCAAACGATTGACTAATTCAGAGGAGTTTTGATATAACTTGAGGATAAAGGGATATGGTGGAAAAAGCAGAAACAGGCTACTGAACTAGATGATCATCCATAACCATAATGAAGAGCGGAGCAAGTTTGAGGGGCTGAATGCCCTCCTCCTGCTCCTATTTTTCTATGATGTGGATGTCACTGGTTAAGCCAGCATTTACTGCCCATCTCTAGTGGCCTTGGAATGCTGGCAGTGAACAGCCTTCTTGAACCACTGCAGTCTATTTGGTGCAGATACACGAACAATGCTGTTGGGGAGGGAATTCCAGGATTTTGACCTGTTAACATTGAAGGAACAATGATATAGTTCAGAGACAGGATAATGTGTGGCTTGAAGGGGAATGAGTAGGCAGTGGCGTTGCCACGGGTCTGCTGCTCCTTGTCCTAGCCTATAGCGGTCATGAATTTGAAAGGTGTTGCCAAAGTAGCCTTGGAGAAATTCTGCAGTGCATCTTGAAGCTAGTACATACTGCTGGTCCTCAGGATCAGTGAAGGAGGGAGTGAATGCTTAGGATTAGTGCCAATGAAGCAGGCTGCTTTGACTTGGAGTGTTGTCGAAACTGCACCCATTGAGGCAAGCGCACACTATTCTATCACATTCCTGATCAATGTCTCACAGACAGACAGACTTTGGGAAGTCGGGGGGGGGGGCACGAAGAGGAGAGAAATTACCTCTGCAAAATTCCTAGCTAGCGAGTTTTGACAAGATTTGTAGCTCAGGTTGAGGTTCTGGATGTGAGTTTGCTCGCTGAGCTGGAAGGTTAGTTTTCAGACGTTTCGTCACTATTCTAGGTAACATCATCAGTGAGCCTCCGACGAAGCGCTGGTGTTATGTCCCGCTTTCTATTTCTGTTTAGGTTTCCTTGGGTTGGTGATGTCATTTCCTGTTCTTTTTCTCAGGGGATGGTAGATTGGCTCCAAGTCAATGTGTTTGTTTATGGAGTTCCGGTTGGAATGCAGCCATGCTTCTAGGAATTCTCGTGCATGTCTCTGTTTGGCTTGTCCGAGGATGGATGTGTTGTCCCAATCAAAGCGGTGCCCTTCCTCATCTATATGTAAGGATACGAGTGACAGTGGGTCATGTCATTTTGTGGCTAGATGTTCATGTATCCTGGTGGCCAGCTTGCGAACAGAGACACGCATGAGAATTCCTAGAAGCATGGCATTCCAAATGGAACTCCATCAACAAACACATTGATTTGGAGCCAATGTGTTTGTTGATGGAGTTCCATTTGGAATGCCATGCTTCTAGGAATTCTCATGCGTGTCTCTGTTCGCAAGCTGGCCACCAGGATACATGAACATCTAGCCACAAAATGACATGACCCACTGTCACTCGTATCCTTACATATAGATGAGGAAGGGCACCGCTTTGATTGGGACAACACATCCATCCTAGGACAAGCCAAACAGAGACATGCACGAGAATTCCTAGAAGCATGGCTGCATTCCAACCGGAACTCCATAAACAAACACATTGGCTCCAAGTCAATCTACCATCCCCTGAGAAAAAGAACAGGAAATGACATCACCAATGCAGGAAATGACATCACCAACCCAAGGAAACCTAAACAGATAAATAGAAAGCGGGACATAACACCAGCGCTTCGTCGGAGGCTCACTGATGATGTTACCTAGAATAGTGACAAAACGTCTGAAAACTAACCTTCCAGCTCAGCAAGCAAACTCACATCCACAAATTCCTAGCTTCTGACTTGCTCTTGCAGCCACAACATATGGCCAGTCCAGATCAGTGCCTGGTCAATGATAACTTGAATTTCCCCAGGATGAGCTAATAATTGATTTCAGATATAAAATATGGATACTACAAGTTAATCATTCGCTGAAGATTACTACTTACTTGTGTTCCTGGAAATTAATCACAAGCTGTCAGGAAGAGGTTGTTATTATCTGTAAAGAGAACTAATCTATCTTTAATGACATGGGCAAATGGCATTGTGACAGAAGATTACCCATAATTATGGTGAAGGGGGGCTCAGTGGGGCCAAGGGCCTAACTCTGGCCTACTTTCTATGTTTTCTTTGTTACCAGCTCAAGAATCATGGCATCTTTTAAAATCAAATGAACACAAACTCATTATTAATGGCATCCCTGAGGGCATGAAGAGCGAGCGCAAGAGATCTGTGTTATAGTCCAGGGCTAACGTTTGGAACATATTTGATGGGCTGAGTGGCTCATTCCCAATATGGAAGGACAATTCAACAGCACGGGACAGCAGCCATTTTTTACATTGTGGGCTGTTTAAAAGTCTGGCTTCAAACAGCCATTTTTTTGCAGAGATCTCAGCAGTACCTGCAAAGCCAGGTCCAACTACCACTCAGATGAACTACCTGGGACCAGCATGAGACAGTGGGTTTTTTCCTGACACCAGGATTTAGACAAAGGCACCCAGAATTCCACCCCATTCTTCTGCAAAGAAATTCAAGCTGTTTTCAAGTGTTAACAATGTGCAGAGCTGGATGAACACAGCGTGCCAGCAGCATGAGAGGATGAGGAAGACTGGCATTTCAGGCCTAGACCATTCTTCAGAAATGGGGGAGGGGAAGGGTATTCTGAAGTGAATAGGAAGAGAGGGGGAGGCACATCGAAGATGGACAGAGGTGAAGATAAGTGAAGAGACAAGACAGACTGGTCAAAGGGGTGGGGATGGAGCCAGTAAAGGTGAGAGTGTTGGTGGGGAGTTAGGGAGGAGATAGGTTAGTCCAGGGAGGACAGCCAGGTCAAGGGGGGGTGGGATGAGGTTAGTAGGTAGGAGATGGGGTGGGGGGGGTGGGGTCTTGAGGTGGGAGGAGGGCATAGGTGGAAGAAAGGGCAGGTTAGGGAGGCGGGGACAAGCTGGGCTAGTTTTGGGATGCAGTGGGGGAAGGGGAGAATTTGAAGCTTGTGAAGTCCACATTGATACTATTGGGTTGCAGGGCTCCGAAGCAGAATAAAAGAGTTGCTGTTCCTGCAACCTTCGGGTGGCATCGTTTTGGCACTGCAGGAGGCTCAGGATGGACATGTCATCTGAGAATGGGAGGGGGAGTGGAAATGGTTCGTGACTGGGAGGTGCAGTTGTTTATTCCGAACCAAGCGCAGGTGTTCTGCAAAGCAGTCCCCAAGCCTCTGCTTGGTTTCCCTGATGTAGAGGAGGCTACAACCGCAACAGCAGATGCAGTATGCCACATTAGCAGATGTGCAGGTGAGCATCTGCTTGATGTAGGAAGTCTTCTTGGGGCCTGGGATGGGGATGAGGTGTAGCACTTCCTGCAGCTGCAGGGAAAGGTGCCAGGTGTGATGGGGCTGGAGGAGAGTGTGGCGTGGCCAAGGGAGTCCCAGAGTGTGGTCCGTCTGGAAGGAATTGAGAATAGGCGATGGCATTTTTGCAGGAAGGTGGTTTATTCTAGGTAGCTGTGGAAGTAGGTGGGCTTGAAATGGATATTGGTTTCTAGGTGGTTGCCAGAAAATGAGACAGAGGCCAAGGAAGGAGAGAGAGGTATCAGATGGTCCAGGTGAACTAGAGGTTGAGGTGGAAGGTGTTGAAGCGGACAAACTGTTTGAGCTCCTTGTGGGAGCACAAGGCCGTGCTGGTACAGTCAATGTAACGTAGGAAGAGGTGGGGTTTAGTGCCAGTGTAGCTGCAGAAGAGGGATTGTTCCACATATCCTACAAAGAGCTTGAGCCCATGCAGGTACCATGGCCATCCCCTTGGTCTTCAGGAATTGAAAGAGAAGTTGTTGAGGGGGTGGAGGAGTTTGGCTAAGTGGACGAGGGTGTCAGTGGAGGGGGAGTGGTCAGGCCTGAGAGACAGGAAGTAGTGGAGGGCCTTTTCCTGCAAAAATGCCATCCCCTATTCCAAATTCCTTCACCGCATCTGCTCCCAGGATGAAGCATTCCACTCCCGCACATCTCAGGTGTCTTTGTTTTTCAAGGACTGCAACTTGCACCCCTCAGCGGTTGAGAACACCCTCGACCATGTCTCCCGCATCTCATCCCTCACACCACCTCCCCACAATAATAACCGAAAAAATCCCCCTCACCCTCACGTACCACTCCACCAACAATCGGAACCAGCGCATCATCCTCCGACATTTCCACCATCTGCATTCCAACCCCACCAAAGACATTTTTCCCTCCCCACCCTTATCTGCTTTCTGGAGGTACCACTCTCTCCGTGGTTCCTTCGTCTGCTCAAGACTCCCCTCCAGCCCCACCACACTGGGCACTTTTCCCTGCAACTGCAGGAAGTGCTACACCTGTTCTTACATCTCCCTCCTCACCCCCATCCCAGGTCCCAAGAAGACTTTCCACATCAAGCAGATGTTCGCCTGCCCATCTGCTAATGTGGTATACTGTATGCACTGTACCCGTTGTGGCCTCCTCTACATTGGGGAAACCAAGCAGACGCGTGGGGACCGCTTTGCGGAACACCTCCGCTCGGTTCGCACTAAAACAACTGCACCTCCCGGTTGCGAACTATTTCAACTACCCCTCGAATTCCTCAGATGACATGTCCATCCTGAGCCTCCTGCAGTGCCACAACGATGCCACCTGAAGGTTGCAGGAACAGCAACTCCTATTCCACTTGGGAACCCTGCAGCCCAATGGTATCAATGTGGATTTCACAAGCTTCAAAATCTCCCCTCCCTCTACCGCATCCCAAAACCAGCCCAGCTCATCCCCGCCTCCCTAACTTGTCCTTCCTCTTACCTCAAGCCCCACTCCTTTCTCCTACCTACTAACCTCATCCAGCCCCCTTGACCTGACCGTCCTCCCTGGACTGACCTATCTCCTCCCTAACTCTCCATCTACACTCACCTTTACTGGCTCCAACCCTGCCTCTTTGACCCGTATGTCTCCTCGCCACCTGTCTTCTCCTGTATCCATCTCCTATTTGCCTCTCCCTCACCCCCCATTTATTTCAGAACCCCCTTCCCCTCCCTGAACAGTCTAGGCCTGAAACGTCAGCCCTCCTACTCCTAATGCTGCTTGGCCTGCTGAGTTCATCCAGTTCTACACCTAGTTATCTCAGTAGGAACTGCAGATGCTGGAGAATCTCTGAAACAGTTTAAGTGTTTTGAGTTTTCAAAAGGGCCTTCATCTAATCTCCAAAGCTATTCTACTGAGCATACCTACAAAGGAAAATCTTCACTGTTCAACTACAAAAGCCACTGTAGCTGCTGAATCTAAATTTCAAATTCTGAACTCTTCACTTCAGAAAGAGAATCTTCATGTGATACCTGCAACAATAATGCATACTGATCTCAAATTTGCATCCTCATACATATATTTTATCCTTACCTTGAATCTTTGTATCTCCATTTTAACAAATAACTCACTTTTTAAGCAGGTAACATTTGGCAACAGTTATGTAATGCACTAACCTGTCACCTTGCATAAAGTATAAAGCTGATCTGGTTATTTTTCAATTCAAGTACTGAAGAACGAAGAGCAGAGCTTAGACAAGTTCTCAATTCACAGATCACTCCAAGGGCATGTTGGTGTGGTCATGACACCAACAATTTAAACGTTTTTGCAAACCAGATTCGAGTAGTTATCGGAATGTTAACAATGAAGGTTAACTCGGTTTTCTCCCCACCAGTTCAACATAGTGCAAGAGTCCATTTTGCTAAAATCAATTGCACAGGCACTAACGATGAAAGAAGCAAAATCAAATGATTAAACAGCAATGTGCACAGGCAGAGGTGAATAAGGAACTACTGAAGCAGGAATGAGGGAATGTGGAATACATTTTATACTAACAATATACTGCACATACCTGTGGAATGGTTTTCAGTGCAACAGGCTGCCCAGTGACTGGAACCCCAGGGCCAAGGACACCATTAGGTACATTGATAGTTTTTAGGTTGACTTTTTTTGGTGTCTCTTCGAGCTGAGATGTGTGTTCGTTACAAATTTCCACTTCTTGGACAGCCTTCGTTTCATTAACATCTTCACAGGGTGGGGGAGGTTCCTCCAAGGATGGGTAACTGAAGTCCACTGTCAGAAAAAAATGAATGCAGCACTGTATTCAAAAATCTGATTATGTATTTTAATTAAATATATATGGACCACTCCACTGATCTTGTGATGTACACAAATTGAGCTCCAAATTATTGAGTATAAAGAACACAAATTTGATTTCCATAATACTCAGTAGATAATGCCAGTTGCACAAACAATTCAAACCCTTCGTTACCTTTTAATAGCCAGAGGAAATTTGAAGAAAGTCTTTTCATGACTATCTCGTGATACACCTCCTACTCAACTACACTGTTAAGACCTGCATGTTTAGTAACCCTGTGACACAAGGGGTGGACGCTAGGAAGTTGTTTCCGTTAGGCGGGGAGACTAGGACTTGTGGGCACAGCCTTAAAATTAGAGGGGGTAAATTTAAAACTGAAATGAGACGACATTTCTTCAGCCAGAGTGTGGTGGGCTTGTGGAATTCATTGCCGCAGAGTGCAGCAGAGGCCGGGACGTTGGATGCCTTCAAGGCAGAGAGCGACAAATTCTTGATCTCAGAAGGAATCAAGGGCCACGGGGAGAGTTCAGGGAAGTGGTGTTGAAATGCCCATCAGCCATGATTTAAATGGCGGCGCGGACTTGATGGGCCGATCGGCCTTACTTCCACTCCTATGTCTTATGGTGGAGGACACCAGCAGCACACCAGAACTTCAAGACAATCAGGAAGCAAAAGTGATGGTAATGGCCATCACTAAGGTGAAGGTTCTCGGGAAGCTGAAAGATCTCAAGGTGGATAATCACTCAGACTGGATGAAATAGTTTTGAAGAAGATAATGATGTATTTGGAGGCATTGTGATCTTTCAGGAATCACTGGAAATAGGGAGGGTCTTACAGAACAGGACAATGGCTAATGCAACACCTCTGATAAAGACAGGAGAGGGGGTTAGGAAACCATAGACCACTTAAACTAATCTCTTGGTAAGATTTAAAGAGCATTATTAAAGGATGAGATTGCAAAGTACTTGGAAGTGCATGGTAAAATAGGGACGAGTCAGCATAGTTCTTCAAGGGTAGGTCATGTGTGACAAATCAGTTAGAATTCCTTGAGGTGATAACGAGCAAGTTAGACAAAGGAGAGGCAGTGAACATGATCTATTTGTATTTTCAGAAGACCTCTAACCAGGAACAAAAACAATGTTGCTGGAAAAGCTCAGCAGGTCTGGCAGCAGTGATTAAAAAAAAAATCAGAGCTAATGTTTCAGGTCCAGTGACCCTTCCTCAGAACTGCAGAGAGCTGAAAGTCAGATCAAAGACAGAACTAAACACACACTTGTCTGCTTCACTTCGACTTAGACATCACAGGGAATACTTCCTAATCCAATCAGAATATTTTAAGTATAGAAGGCTCAAGTGACAGTTAATGCCCTGCATCTACACAAATGAACAAGATGGCCACGTTCTTCTAGGACCACAACTTCTCCCCCGCAGTGGTCGAGAACACCCTTGATCATGTCTCCCGCATTTCCCGCAACACATCCCTCACACCCCACCCCTGCCATAATCAACCAAAGAGATTCCCCCTCGTCCTCACATACCACCCCACCAACCTCCAGATACAATGCATCATCCTCCGACACTTCCGCCATCTACAATCTGACCCCACCCAAGACATTTTCCCAACCCCACCCTTGTCTGCCTTCCAGAGAGACCACTCTCTCCGTGACTCCCTTGTCCGCTCCACACTCCCCTCCAACCCCACCACACCTGGCACCTTCCCCTGCTACCGCAGGAAGTGCTACACTTGCCCCCACACCTCCTCCCTCACCCCCACCCCAGGCCCCAAGATGACTTTCCATATTGGCAGATGTGCAGGTGAACATCTGCTTAATGTGGTATACTGTATCCACTGTACCCATTGTGGCTACCTCTACATTGGGGAAACCAAGCGGAGGCTTGGGGACTGCTTTGCAGAACACCTCCGCTTGGTTCACAATAAACAACTGCACCTCCCAGTCGCAAACCATTTTAACTCCCCCTCTCAGTCCCTAGACGACATGTCCATCACGGGCCTCCTGCAGTGCCACGATGATGCCACCCATAGGTTGCAGGAACAGCAACTCATATTCCGCTTGGGAACCCTGCAGCCCAATGGTATCAATGTGGACTTCACAAGCTTCAAAATCTCCCCCTCCCCCACTGCATCACAAAACCAGCCAAGCTTATCCCTGCCTCCCTAACCTGTTCCTCCTCTCACCTATCCCCTCCTCCCACCTCAAGCTGCACCTCTATTTCCCACCTACCAACCTCATCCCACCTTCTTGACCTGTCTGTCCTCCCCTGACTGATCTATCCCCTCCCCACCTACCTTCTCCTCTATCCATCTTCGGTCCGCCTCCCCCTCTCTCCCTATTTAGTTCAGAACCCTCTCCCCAGCCCCAACCCCCTCTCTGATGAAGGGTCTAGGCCAAACGTCAGATTTTGTGCTCCTGAGATGCCTCTCGGCCTGCTGTGTTCATCCAGCTTCACACTTTGTTATCTTCCACACTAAACAATGTGTTTAGTTCAAATTAAGTCATTAGGCACCTCAAGCCTGCTCCAGTTATGATCACAGCCAATATGATTGTAACTTTCAACTCCATATTCCTGTTTAGTCCTGATAACTTGAACTCCCTTTGCTTATTAACAATTTATCCACTTCTACCTCAAAAACATCTAAAGACTCTGCCTCCCTGCCTTTTAGAGAAAGTGTCCCAAAAGCACACAGCCCTGAGAAAAACTTCTCATGTTTTAAATGGGCGAACTCAACAGTTTTCAACATGCACCCTGTCAAACTCCCTCAGTATTCAGGTTTTACTCAATTAGCATCTTACTGTTATTACCTACAATGGATACAAGCCTAGTCTGTCCAAGTTTTCGTCATAAAATGACCTGCCCAGTTCAGGTAAAAACCTGAAAGAACTGCTGATGCTGTAAATCAGGAATGAAAACAAAAGTTGCGGGGAAAGTTCAGCTGGTCAGACATCATCTGTGAATAAAAATCAGAGTTAACATTTTAGGTACAGTGACCCTTCAGAAGCGAAATGTTAACTCTGATTTTTCTTTACAGATGCTGCCAGACCTGCTGAGCTTTTCCAGCAACTTTTGTTTTGTGCCCGTTCCAGGTGTTAGTCTCAGAATGTTACCTGAGCTGCTTCCAATGCATTTATACACTTGCTTAAATAAGGACAGTAATACTTTGCTCCATTCCCTTTTGCAACATTTTGTCACTGGCTGGCCAACCAGCACGTCTTGCCTGACCCTAATTGCCCTTGAGGAAGTTGTGGTGAGCTGCCTTCTTGCACCACCGCACGTGCTGGAAGTAGACTCTCAGTACTCCAGATGGAATCTCACCTGCATCTAATGTAACTAAAACACGTTCCTATATTTATTTTCAATTCTCCTCACAATAAATGATAACATTCTATTTAACTTCTTAATTATTCACTGCACTTGCACACTACTGTTTGGCATTTCATGTGTGAGGGCATCCAGGTTCCTCTGCCCATCACAGTTCAGCAATCTGGTTTCTGGGCAATGGTAACCCCCAGGATATTAATTGTGGGGGATTCAGCAAGGTTAACACCGTATAATGTGAATGAGCAGTGGATAGATTGTCTCCCACTGGAGACGGTCATTTCCTGGCACAAATATTACTTGCCATTTGTCAGCCTAAGTCAAGATTTGAGATTGTAAGAGCTGCCGATGCTGGAGTCCGAGATAACAGTGTGGAGCTGAAGGAATACAGCAGGCCAGGCAGCATCAGAGGAGCAGGAAAGCTGACCTTTCAGGTCTCAACCCAAAAGGTCAGCTTTCCTGCTCCTCTGATGTTGCCTGGCCTACTGTGTTACTCCAGCACCACACTGCTGTCCAGATCTTGTTGCATTTGAACATGGACTGCTTAAGTATCTGATGAGTTGCAAATAGCACCGAACATTGTGGAATTATCAGTGAACATCCCCACTTTTGACCGTACGCCAGAGGGAAGTTTGTTGATGGAACAACTGAAGGTGGTTGGGCCTAGGAAACTATTCGAAGATTTCCTGCAGATGTTAAGCTAACTGACCTGTAATTTCCTGTTCTTAGTCCTCCTCCCTTTTTGAATAAAGAATTACATTCACTGTCTCTGGCCTAATGGAACCTTTCTAGCACTTGGAATTTTGGGAAGTTAGAACCAATGCACCAACTACCTTGCAAGTGATTTCTTTTAAAAGCCCTGGATAAGTCCATCGAGATCCAAGGACTTATTTGCACATAGCTCCAGCAATATACTCAGTACCAATTTTCTAGTGATTCCAATTTTAAATTCCTACTTCTCGAATTACAGCTATTTCTAGGATGTTATTTGCATCCTCTAATGAAGAAAACTAATGCAAAATACCTGTTCAATTCATCTGCCATTTCTTTACTGTCCAGTAGTAATTTCCCAGATTCAGTTTCTGTAGGATGCACAATAACTTACGCCCCCCCACCGCCATTTCTAAGTATGTGTGAAAACTCTCATTATTGGTGCTTTTATTTCTACCATACATTGTTTTTCCCTACTGATGAATTTTTAGTAAGCCATTTTTTGATTTTATTTAATATTGTTCAATCTTCTGAACTAATGACCACCTTTGAGGAATTATATGCTTTTTACCTTTACCTTGATATTATCTTTAACATTTTTAGTTTACCACAGACGGCAGGCCCTCTGCTTGGAACGGATCTGCTGATTATGCTGAAATATCCCATTAAATGTCTGCCAGCGCATTTCCATTAATCTAATGTTGAATCTAATCTGCCAGTCCACTTTAGTCATCTCTGCTTTCACACACTTATAGTTGTCCTTATTCAAGTAAAACTCTCAAAGCTATCTTACCCCACATTTTTAAAAATAAAGGCAGAGTACTATGGATGCTGGAGATCATAAATAAAACAAGTTCTGAAGAAACTCAGCAGAAATGACATGATCAGTGCAGAAAAAGATCGGTTAATGATTTGCGTCCAAATGTTGGACTCAAAAAAAACCCACTTAGATTCCATGCCCCTTTTCATCCTGAATTCTTAAAAATGCAAAAAAAGTGCAAAAATAGAAATTTTAAAAACGGATTATTAATTTAAACTCGTTTTTCCTCCATGGCCATTTCTGACAGAGGAGTAAGCAGATTTTCTTATTAAAACATTTACCATGCAGCACATATTCCAATGAACCAGAGGATGCTTTTCACGTTTCTCCTTCAAGATGAACACAACGATTTAGGAAGTACAGATCCTGGATTATTTAAGAAGTGGTACTCACAAGACACTTGAATGGCTCTATGAGATTCTCTCTTTGGAACAGTCACTTTGGCATTTGTGGTATACATTGGATAGCAGAGAAGCCAGCTGTCGTAGCCACCCTCCAATACCAGTGGTTCACTCCGGAGAATTATCTGGCTATCCCACTGCAAAGAAGTTTACATTGAAAAATTCAGTGCTCTTTTGGTAAGTGACGTTGCACTCACCCTTTCATCCACAAGTTTTCCCCTGTACTAACTGTTAGAAACTCTCTAAAATTATGACTTATCCTGTGAGTTGCACTTCTGTTTTACAGGGTTACTGCAAGAATCAAAATAAGGGGTGAACAAAAATAAGACAAGATCTCAACTTTGTTTCACTACTCCCCAAAATTGTTCAGGTAAGGGATGCAGGTGGTAGGGGTGCAACATCCTGACATTACAGGGAGGCATTACGTGGAGAACATCAAATCCCTGTCAAGAACCCGAGGGTGAAAAGTAAAATTTGGACAGATTCCTTATTTAAGGATGGAAATTCATTGGAAACCGCTCAGAGGTGGTGTACCAGATGAATATTTGGAAAGGAAGGGTTATCTTACGAGGAAAGGTTGGACCAGCTATGCTTCAGTCTGGAGTTCGAAGTGAGAAGCAACTTGACTGAAACATGCACAGGCTCAACAGTGAATGTGGGAAATACATTTCCTCTCATGGGAGAATCTGGAACTGGCTTAACCATTCAAAACTTAAAAAGGGTGGCCAATTAAGGTAAATGAGTAGATATGTTTTGAGGGTAATGACTCTTTGGAACACTATTCCTCAAAAGTTGGAGGAAGCAGAGCCGTTGAATATTTTTAAGATATGAGTACATAGATTCTTGAAAAGCTGGATGGGTGAAAGATCACTAGGTTAACCAGGAATGTGGAGTAATCAGATCAATGAGCTTCGTGAACAGCAGGGCAGGTACAAGAGTGGAATAGTCTACTTTTGCTAAATTGTATGATCATGCATAACACATGCACAACAGTGAAACGCATTCAAATATTTCTTGAGAAGAGGTTTCTAAACCTTATAAAGTGCATCCTTGAGACTCTGAAGAATGGTTCCTCTTTTCACGAGGTCAATGGAACTGTCCCAATCCAACAGAACAATGTAATCAGCAAACTGACGCTTGCGCCACATCTCTTTTGATTCCTCTGGAAGTTTCAACTCTATCTGGTTAACAGTGATGCTGCAGAAAACAGTTTTAAAATAATTTAGTTCCTTTCTCAAGCAAGCTATTTTGTTATAATTTAAAGTTAAATGCAAGTAAATACACCAATTCGTTGCCAAGCTATTATCACAGTCATGAACACTTCTACAAACTTGCAATCAATTTCCTACCCTGGGCTGACAGCTTCTTCTGGTACACTTATACAGCGCAATCTGGCCACCTGCATGTGAGATTCCTGGTAATCCTTGTAGCTTCGTGCATCCATGATGATCACCTCTGTGTCTGTATCTTGCAACAATGCAAACAACTTTTCTGCAGTGATTGCTCCCTGAAGTGAATCTGTTTCCAAAATAGATAGTTATATCAATGAGGCAACTAATAGCTCATTCAACCAAAAATGAGAGCAATGATATGAGAAGAGCAATCTCTGAAAAGGAAGAAAAAACTGTTTTTAACACTGATTAAATACGGAAAGTAAGAGGACCAGCATGTTCCTTGATGCATAATACTGACCTGGGCTTGAATTTACGTTAAAATTTGGTGACACAGACTTGGAAGCATTACGAACTGTGAGACAGATAGGAGTTAACTTTGAAAGGTCATAGTTAAACTGATGGAATAGGCAGATAATTGGAAATTACATTTAATGAAAGTGATGCATTTTGGTCAAAGGGCAGTAGTAATGGAAGGAAACAACACTGAAGAGAGTCAAGGACAGAATGATTTGGGGGCAGGTGTGAACAAATCTTTGTTGAAGATAGCAGAGTGGTTAAAAAGACAAATAAGACTTGAGATTTCATAAACAGAGGCAGATTATAGAAAGAAGTTAATTCAGCCTCAAGAATCTTCCAATTTTGGACACCACACCTAAGGAAGGATGTGAAAGAGAAAAACAAAAATCCAGGCAAGATGGATTTCAGTTAAATTAATAAACTGAAGTTGAGTTTCCTCCTTTGGGGGAGGCCAGCATGACACTTAATTCAAAAGTGTTACATCATGAGGGATCTTAGTCAGAGTAGAATTAGAATTTTTCCCATTAATCGGAAGGGGCAAGAGGCAAAGGCTATTGACTTAAGGTGATGGCAACATCCTGGGGAGTTGGCATCTGAATTGGAATGGCTTTATTAACATGACTACAAAAAGGTCAGGGGCTGAGAATTCTGCACTAGGAAACTGCTTAGACAGCATCTTCCAAACCCATGAGCATTTTCATTTAGAAGGACAACAAAAGCAGTCACGTGGGCCACCACAACCTGCAAGTTCCTCTCCGGGTCATTCACCATCCTGACTTGGAATTATAATCGCTGACCCTTCAGCATCGCTAGGACAAAATCGTGGGAATCCCTCTTCATCAGCATTGTGGGTGTCCCCACAGCACATGGACTGCAGCAGTTCAAGAAAGCAGCTCATCCCACGTTCTCAAAAGGCAACTAGGATGGGCAATAAATGCTGGCCCAACAAAACCTATATCCAAAGAATTTATTTTTTAAATTCTCTCGTGACTTTCCAAAGTAAGTCATAGCCATGCAACACAGAAACAGACCCTTCAGTTCAGCCAGCCTGTGTCAAACATAATCCCAAACTAGTTCCATCGGCCTGCTCCTGGCCCATATCATTCCAAACATTTCCTATACACGTACTTATCCAAATGTCTTTTGAACATTGTAACTGTACCAACATCCACCGCCTCATTTAGCAGTTCATTTCGTATGTGAACCACCCGTGCAAAAAAATTTGTCCCTTGTCTTTAAAATCTTTCTCCTCTCACTTTAAAAATGTGTCTCCTAGTCTTGAAATCCCCCACCCTAAGAAAATGACAACTACCATTAATTCTACCTATACCCCTCAGTATTTTATAAACTTCGATAAGGTCACCTCTCAACCTCCTAAGCTCCAGTGAAGTAAGTCCCAGCCTTTCTTGATAATTCAAACCTCCCATACCGAACATCATCCTGGTCAATCTCTTCTGAACCTTCTCCAGCTTGATAATATCCTTCCTCTAACAGGGTGACCACAACTGGATACACTATTCCAGAAGAGGCATCAATGTCCTGTACAACCTCAACATGACTTCACAACTCCTTTATTCAAAGGATTGAGCAATGAAGGCAAGCATGCCAAATTGACAGGGTGGTTAAAGAGGTATGTGAGACACAAACTTCAAACAATTATGAACCTGCACCCCTAAGTCCCTCTGTTCTACAACACTATTCAAGATCCCACCATTAATTATATTTGCCCCACCCTAGTTTATTGTACTAAAATGCAATAGCTTGCATTTATCCTGATTGAACTCCAATAAGCATTTTTCAGCCCACTGATCCATTTGATCAAGCTCCCTTTGTAATCTTAGAAATCCTTCTTCACTGTCTACTACGCCACCAATTTTGGCATTGTCCACAAACTTAATAACCAGGTTTTCTATATTTTCATCCTAATCATTTATATAAATGGCAAATAAAACAGGACCCAGAACTGATCCCTGTGGAACACTGCTGGCGACAAGCCTCCAGTACAAAAAGCAACCCTCCATCACCACTGTCTCTTGACATTGAGCCCACGTGTCAAGAGTGTGACAGAATACGATAAATGCCCAGATGAGCACAATCTGCTCAAGGGCAATTCGGGATGGGCAACAAATGCTCATCTTGAGGATGACACGCATATCCAAATGAAAGAATAATTTTAAAATCCCAAATATACAGTCTAAGGATGTGTGTGAAGACAGATACTAACAATGAGTTTCAAAAGGGGATTCGATAATTATGAGAAATATAGTGTAAGGGAACAGGGAATGGATCGTGGAATGGAACTAGTATAATTGGCTGTGCAGAGTCGTTGGCATGGTTAAGTCAAGCAGAATGCGAGCCTCCTGTGCTGTAACCATTCTATGATTCAATGAGAGGGAATGCACTGTAACTACAGAATTGTCTCTGCTTCATATGTAAGTTGAGGATTAAGAGGTGAAAGGAGCTGCTCGTGTGCTTTAACCAGGTATTTGGAAATGTGTAAAATGTTCCTTGATGACTATCCAAATTATGCTTCCGTTCCCCGCCCCCATTCTCAGTTACATGTAAAGCAATGGCATCTCAACTTAATTTTGGCTGAGACAAGAAAGCTGGTTTTGACAGACAATTGGAGATGGAATTGAATTGACTAAGCAGAAAGGACAAAAATCTCACCATTGCACTCTGCATGGGTTTCCTTGTCATGTAATTTATAGTCCTCCTAAATGAAAGAGAAGCAAAAAGTTTTACTTCAAACTTTTGGTTAATATTGCAAACATACATGGAATACTTAAACCTTTCTCCATTGCCATCAACTTTATACAAATGCTGCAATTTATTAAAATGAAACAAAACTCAAGTGCCATTCGTGGATCAAATATTTTGCTTGGGCAGCACAATATTCAATACTGATTCCAAGTCCTTCTTGAGTAAGGATCCAAAGCAAAGAAAACTAACTCACTTATTTTAACAATGCAATGTTCAGACACACCAATCCTTAAATTTAGAGCTGAGCATTACAAAATGTAGTTTGTGGTAAAAGGACAAAAAAAAATTCAATTTGATAATAACCTTCAAATTTATTTTCTTAATGCCAGAAGAGTCTGAAGAATTCTTCATTGTTGATTTCAAGCTGTTATCACGTCCCCTGCTTTTGGCTTCTTCCTGCTGTTTTCTCTTCTCTTCTTGCAGTCTTTCATTCTCTTCAAGCTTTTTACGCACTTCAGCCTCCTCATATCTAACAGATTAATTAAAACTCTTTGGTTTTTTTCATTTCACAGTTAAAGAAAGCCAAAACACATACTAACAGGATGAACATCACCCTGAACCAAGATTTTCAAGCATGAAGCCAACCAAGTCATTTTGTTCTAGTCATAATTTCTGCAAACTCTATAAGAATCAGACCAAGTACACAGACCTTAGCTTGAGGCTTTCTGAAAGCCTTTCTGCTTCCTCTATAGCTTTACGGAAGTTTGCAGGGCCAAGCAGGGAAAGATAGTAGTCCTGAAATAAAAGATAGTACATAAAAAGTTTATCAGAACTAGCTCATTCAAACTGCACTGCAAAATATTCTTAGTCAGGAGTGCATTTTTAAAAAAATGACAGACACCTAATGATGCACTGAACACCTCGTGCTGCAAATCAGTTTGTGCCTAATGGAGAACATCAGGTCAACACTTTGAATGTGATCTTTCATCAGAATTGGCAGAACCAGTTTGCCAAATTAGAGAGTGACTAAAACAGAGTGGAAAGAACATGCTGGCAAGCTTGCCTTCATTGCTCAGTCCTTCAACTATAGGAGTGAAGTCACGTTGACGTTGTAGAGGACATTGGTGAGATCTCTTCTGGAGCACTGTATTCAGTTGTGGTCACCCTGTTATAGGAAGGATACTATTAAACTAGGGAGGGTTCAGAAGAGATTTAACAAGATGTTACCAAGTATGGAAAGTTTGAGTTATAAAGAAAGGCTGGGTTCCCCCCCCCCCCCCCACCCACTGAAGCATAGGAGGTTGGGAGGTGACCTTCAGAGATTTATAAAATCATGAAGGGCATAAATAGGGTTAATGGTAGGAGTCTTTTTCCCTACAGTGGGGATTTCAAGGCCAAGGACATATTTTTATGCTTGGAAGGAGACAGATTTTTTAAAAATGGCAAGGAGCAATTTTTTTCAAAAAACACAAAGGGTGGTTTGCATGCGGAATGAACTGTCAGTGGAAGTGGTGGATGCGGGCAAATTAAAAGACATTTTGATAAGTAGATGAAGAGGAAAGGTTTGGAGAAATATGGGCCAGAAGCAGGCAGGTAGGACTAGTTTAGTTTGATATTACTTTCAGCATGGACTGGTTGAAGAGAAGGGTCTATTTCCATGCTGTATAACTGACTCATACCGGACTCAAAACTTTAATTCTTTCTCTCTTCATACATGTTACCCGGCCTGCTAAGTTTCTCCAGCAATTTCCATTTTTGTTTCACACCTCCAACACCTGTAGTTTTTGTTTTATTGCATTACCTTTCTCATTGGCTGCTGCACTACAAATTCTTCTTTAATGTCACCTGTCCTGCCCTCCATCCCATCACCGACTGTATTTGTTCTTCATGCTCCTCTCCTTTCTTCACTTACAGTCTTATCTTTTTCCAATTCTAATGAAAGTTCACCTAGTTTAAATGTTAAATGGTTCTCCCCACCGATACTGCTAGACCAGCTTTCCAGCACTTCTTTTACTCACGTCATCTTAAACAAAAGGTCAGCCTGGCACAGTTACTAGTACTGTCATAAGATGTCTAGACTTGCAAATCAGCTAGACCGAAACATCAATGAGAAGTAATTTTTGGGCGCATTTTGAAACAGATACTACCTTATCTGCTCAGATGAAAGAAAAATCTTACTATATAATTCAAAGCATGAAATTTCATCCTCATCTTAAGAAAATTCATCCCTCAATAAACACTAGAATAAGTAAATTAACATTTAAGTGATTTAACATACTGAAAAAAAAGAGTTCAATTAAACCAAAAAAGTTAACTATTTCTTCTCTCTAGAGGGTGCCAGGCCTGCTGAGTACTTACCACCACTTAGAGCTTTATTTCAGATTCTGCTGTACTTTGCCTTTATATTAGTTGGATCACCATCCAACTCATTTGTCGTTTTGAGAGATTTTGCTGACCTTAAATTGCCTGACATTATTTGTGTATTATGGCTGCATATTAACCTTAATAAATTATGGCATCTAAAGAAACATTCAGTATGTGATAAGAAGAATGAAGGAAAGCTCCAAAGTGCTCTCCAGCCAGTTCAACATTTGAAATTTAGTTCCTGTTCTAAGAAACGCACCAAACAATTTGGGAGAAACTGCAATTTAGTGCTGGATGCAGAAGATTGATCATGACCAACTGCTCTAGCAAGTGTGTATCCACAGAAAAGCAACTTACAATTTGACAAAGTTAGAACAAATACAGTATTAATTATAATTCTTTTGACAAGAAGTCTGGCAATAAAATATATCCCAAAGGTCAAAAAAAAACACTGCACAGCAAATTCCAGATCAAGCAACCTTGAATACAGTTGTTTACATTTGGCTGTTTTCTGTAAAACTCCCAAAGGAACTATTCTAATCATGAAAAACACAAGAGCAAGCTATAAGTTAGTGGAACAGGCAAACTGCTTGTGGATGTGTTAATTATGGCAGCTACAAAATAATGACATAAGCTGCACAACACGACACAAAACATCATAATCATGTACCTGGTGGTGTTTGAAATCAGGTCTTTTCCGAATGAGATCGTACACAGTCAGGTACTTCATATAAAGGACATATGCTTTCTCCTCATCTCTATCCAATCTACATTCCTCTGCTGCCTTAAAAATTTTACAAGCACTTGTGACATAGCTGGAAAATGAAGGAAAATTATTTAGACAAAGAAAACTATTACAAATTATAATAAGTTGAACATTGCAAACAATCTTCCTTGTTAAAATTCAAACATTTTGTCAACATTAAATTAACAGAACACCAGTTAATATTAAAGCTTCATCAAATCCTTCAATTAGTTAAGGCAACTGGTAACTAACTTAGACACACTGCAAGGCGAGACTGATTGGATTTTCTTTCTGTGCTGTGCAAGAAAAGCTCAACCAAACACTACCACCAACTTTCACCCATTTAGACTGAAATGTTTCCTTCTGGTCACAATTAATTACACCTAAATGAAACATACATACCTATCTAATGAAAACCAACTCAGGCTATGTTTGAAGCTGTCAGGGTTAAATAGTCCATCAGCATTTTACTGAGAAGTCACTCAGTAAACAAGGAATCTCAGCATGACAAACAGCTATGGAACCATATCACAGTTTGTAATCAACAATTACAAGAGGGGCCATAAACATTAAGAGGAAATTGCAATAGATTCCCGGTGTTCATTTTGCCACAGTATTTTTGGGTGTGAATCATCTTGTTAAAATTGCTATTGCCGATAGATATAGAAAAAGTAGAGATGGAGTTTCACTGTCACGATCAAGCTAAAGCACAGCCTCCCCATACTAAGTTTATTAACCTCTGAAACATGCTTCCAATTTTAAAAATGGGCTTGTGCACAATATACATGATTAAAATGTATTGTCAAAAAAATCAGTGTCTGAATCACCCAATTTGCTTTACAAGTTAGTGGGCATTGAGTATTTGTGGACTAGAATTCCAGTAAGTGCAGCGGCAGAATATGGTGCCAATAATTGCCAAATTAAAATCCTAGTTGAAAGGTTATGGAAAGGATTTCAACAACTTTGAACTGTTATATAATTTAGGACCAGATGCTTCAGGACATTGGAGCTACATTACACTGAAATTATGGTATGATCCAACATATACAGGTTGGCAATAACGTGAATCTTCATCCTGAAGCAATCATCTACTGTTATGTCTCAGACACAGTAATGTAATTTGCTCCTAGTATTTATTTCTTGTGGCGTAGGTAAAAATCAATTCCAGGTATTGATGTTTTCTTTCCTGATACTCTCCTCTCCTGGTATTCCATTGCCCAAACTTCACTCTGTCTCCATCATGATTCATGTTTTAGGCAGGTGGCATTCAACATCTGTTAATCTGCCCTTTTAGCACATAGCACACATTACAAAAGAGATGCTCCTACTGAGACTAGGAACTGCAGTGCAAAAAATTTCAGGAATTTATTGGTAATAGATTATATTTTTGGGGGTTATCCCCACATTCATATCACACTCAGCTGAGACTAGCAGCACAGACCAAGGCCCTCGTGAATCACTGTAGTTTGGAAGTTTGTAAGACAGATTTCATGATACTTTTGTGCAAAATGTGATTTAATTACAGCAGAATACAGCTTGTGTAGCAAACCCATCACTGAATTGTTCAGTTAGGAAGGAGCAATTCAACAAAATATATCAACACTGACTCCTTAAAAAGTCCTATGACTGTTCCTTTCCCACAACCCTGCAAGTGTTCCACTTCCAAATATTTAAGTCAATTCCATCTTGCAAGTTACTATTGAATCTGCTTTCAACACTTATTCAGACAGTGCATTCTAGATCATAATGTATGTAAGGTAGAGACTGACAACTCCAATATTTTTAACTTTGTACGTTTTAAGATTGTATGGTTCAATTTTCTTCTAATCTGAGCCTCATCACATATTTAGAGTTTAAAAAAAACTGACGCAGATTCACATTTCCTTACTTTTTAGTGCTTCTCGTTTCAACCTTCACTTCTGCTTTCTTATTAAGGTCAGCCAAGCATGTAGACAAATACAACTCCTTTAGATCACTTGATACTGCAGGCATTTTGAAGAAACTCTGGCTTTCAACTGCTTAAGGACAAAAGTAATCTTCCTTCAATATATTTTATTTTAAACAGATGTACACATACACTGTCTGCAGGAAAAAGAACTAAAGAAAACCACATATTACTTGAAATAAATAATCAGGCCACAAAAGCTCTGATAATGCAGGAAAAAAGAGCAAGTATGGAGAAAGATTGTTTCCAGACAATCAATCATTCACACACATTTATGGCTAAATACTCAAAAGCTTCACATTCTAGGATTTCTCAAACCATGAGAATAATTCAAACAGCATACCAAATTCAGACTTTAGCCCTAAGGTTACACAGATGCCACTCAAAAGTAGAGCCAGCTCCACCTTTACTCATTGTTAGGGGAGCAGTGTTGCTCAGCCATCATCCACCGAGTAGAAACGTCTTGCTAAATGAAACAAATCCAAACAGTTAACAGTAATCTAGATGCATCATGAAACATCCCCACCTTGGGAACAACTTGTATTTCATTTTACTGAAACATGAAATGTTGTCACTATCCTTGAACAGAGGATTAAGCAGCAATACACACTGGTATGGGAAACATGATATATCAATGGGACACTGGGGTGAGACTGGAATGAAGGTGGCACAGAGGAATCTTACATCTGAATCACACAATGCACTGTATGGAGTTTCTTTTTTCTCAAAAAAAAGTAGCATGTGCTTAGATGTCCACAAAATCTCGTCCTCGCTTTATGTGAAGAATTACTGGTTTCTGTTTAACGTTAAGAAGTTTGGAGAAAATCAGACAGCTATTGTAAATCAAGACAGACTGTACTTTAGGTCAAAGCAACGATTTAATAATACATCCTATCACCTGCCCTAACAGTCTGATTTTAGTTGCAATTTAAAAACGACCCAGACATGGGAGCAAACACATGTTGAAACAACTTTCCGATTATGGGTTATTTCATCAGAAAGTGAAACAAGTGAAGAACACAGGGAAACTCAGTAGATCTAGCAGCATCTGTGGAGAGAGAATGCAAGACTTAACGTTTCAAATCCGATGTGACTCTCCCTCCTGAGATGATGCCAGACCCGCCGAGCTTTTCCAGCAACTTTGTTTTTGTTCCTGATTTACAGCATCAGCAGTTCTTTCGGTTTTTGTGACGCCAGATCTACTGAGTTTCTCTGCGTTAGTTTCACATTTTCAATGTCTGTAACGTTACGCTTTCAATTAAAACAAGTATTTCTCGGGTTAAAATCGCGGCGGCTTCGCGGAAACCCTTGACAGCCCACACTCAACGGCTCCAGACACAGCATTTACAAACGCAATCAAACACTAAGCCCCCAGCAGCACCAACAACCCAGTACCAGGGGAGGAAGTCCGAATGGGCCGCAGGATCGGAGTCGAGGCCGGGCCCCGTCACAGCCAGTAGGCCCCAGATCAGGCCTGAGACACTCCCAACCCTACATTCCGACCCAACCAGCTCCAGTAGAGACGCACCCAAGCCCGGGATGGGAGGTTGCGAATGGCTCCGTCAGTGACTAAACTCCAGCTGATGATATCTGCCTTCGCCGGAGAGACCTTACGAAGGTCAGCGGCCGTCTCCCGCAAACTCACATCAATATCACATGACGCTAATCAGTGCGCCTGCGCATCCGCCATCTTTATGCAGGTGACCATCAATGCATATACGTCCTCCACGTTGGTGCTGGTGAACATCAGCGCGCTTGCGTACCGACCATTTTAGTGCAGGAAAACGTCAGGCGCCAGTGCAGCAAAGAGACAGAGAGAGATAATGGGAACTGCAGATGCTGGAGAATTACAAGATAATAAAATGTGAGGCTGGATGAACACAGCAGGCCAAGCAGCATCTCAGGAGCACAAAAGCTGACGTTTCGGGCCTAGACCCTTCATCAGAGAGCTTGCACATTCTCCCCGTGTCTGCATGGGTTTCCTCTGGGAGCTCCAGTTTCCTCCCACAGTCCAATGATATGCAGGCTAGTTGGATTTGTCATGTTAAATTTCCTGCAGTGTTCAGTGATGTGTGGATTATGTGGATGGGTCTGGATGGAATGTTTTGAGGATCAGCGTGGACTTGTTGGGCCAAAGGACCTGCTTCCACACTGTAGGGATTCTGTGATGAACTCTCGTTAACTGCTTTTTTGATGAAAAATCATCAAATTGAAATGTTAACTCTCCTTTTGTTCTCTTCAGAAGTGTTGTGTCATCTGCCTGAGTGTTTTCACCATCATCTGTTGTTATTTTGGATCTGAATCAAATCAAATTTGAAGTAAATCTTCCTAGAAATATTTATGCTAAATGAAGGCATGTGAAATTCAGAACAAAAAAAAGACTTGAAACAAAGCTCTCTGATGAAGGGTCTAGGCCCGAAACGTCAGCTTTTGTGCTCCTGAGATGCTGCTTGGCCTGCTGTGTTCATCCAGCCTCACATTTTATTAGCCAGTGCAGCAAAGCTGTCCGGTACAGCTCGGGAGCTGTACAATCATAACTGCTTTGGAAGAGGTAATTCAGCTCGTAACAACTTACTTTCCCTAAATACCTACTTAATTTTTCCTTAGAAGTTACTAATCGTTTCCCATCCTCATAGCCAGCCAGCTTCAGCTCGTTTTCGCCCCTTAAAAGAAAGCTTGTGGCATTTTCCCCACCCCTGACTCTCAATAGATGTTTCCCAAATACTTGCAAATTAAGCTAACAAATGTTTTTGTCTGTCTCATCTAAACTATCATAATTTTATACACGTCTCTCAAATCTTCCCTCAATCTTGGTCAGCTTTCTACCTAACCTTGTTACAAAGATAACTTGATCCTGGATTAATCTAAGTAATTCTTCTCTGCATCCTCTAGAGGATTCTCACATCCTTTGCAAACCGTGTTGACCAGAATGTGATACAATACAATAGTTGCACTGTAACTTGAGATAGATAGATAAATAAAGTCATAAAGATTTAGAATAACTTTGTTAATTTTGTGCCCAATGCCTCCATTTATGAAGCCCAACATCCCATACGCTTTGCTAAATATTCTCTCAATGTTTCCTACACTTCAAAGATATATGTACATCGGGATCAAGTGTTTACATCAGACAAAAGCAAAACAGTGAGAATACACAATCAACATAACAAAGTGTGAAGCTGGATGAACATAGCAGGCCAAGCAGCATCTTAGGAGCACAAAAGCTGACGTTTCGGGCCTAGACCCTTCATCAGAGAAGCTTTCTGATGAAGGGACTAGGCCCAAAACGTCAGCTTTTGTGCTCTTGAGATGCTGCTTGGCCTGCTATGTTCATCCAGCTTCACACTTTGTTATCTTGGATTCTCCAGCATCTGCAGTTCCCATTATCACAGAATACGCAATCACTTTTTAAAAAAAATTATTGTTTAGTTCAGAGATGGGGATACACAATCATTAGGAGCAACGTTCAGCATCATTTGGGACTCCTCGGATACTGCAATAATCATTTCTAATAAGAGATTCTATTGCCTTTTAACATTCAATGGCATTCCCATTTCAGAATCCCCTATTATCAGCACCATGGGAGTTCCCACTGAATCAGAAACTGGGCAAGACACATCTAAATACTGTGGTTACAATAGCAGGTCAGAGGCAAGGAATCCTGCACTGAATAGTTCACTCCTGACTCACCAAAACCCTGTTAGTCATCTACAAGGCACAAGTCAGGACTGTGATATAATATTCTTTACTCTATCATCTAGAAGGGCAAAGGTAGCAAATGCATGACCACACCGGATGCAAGTTTCCCTCTGAGTGACTCACCAACCAACTTAGAAACATATCATTGGTCCTACAATATTCATAGAATCCCTACAGTACGGAAACAGGCCATTCAGCCCATCAAGTCCACACTCATCCCATCCCTGTAACTCTGCATGTTCCATGGTTATTCCACCTAACGTATACATCCCTGGACACTGGACAATTTAGCATGGCCATAACCTGCACATCTTTGGACTGTGGGAGGAAGCCACAAAGACACAGGGAGAACATGCAAATTCCACACAGACAATCACCCAAGGCTGGAATTGAACTTGGGTCCCTGGCACTGTGTAGCAGCAGTGCTAAGCACTGAGCCACTGTGACACCCCTTGCTGTATCAAAATCCTGGAAGTCCTGCTTTAATGACATTGTGCGTCTATTTAAATAGAATAATTGCAACAGTTCAAAAAGGCTGTTCACCATTACATTCTCAGGGTATTTCAGGATGGACAATAAACTTTGGCCCAGCCAGTGTAGTCCACATCTTATGAACTAAAAATAAAAGCTACAGTAAGCGAGCATGTGTTTGTAAAGGACAAATTGTGTTATTAACCTGCCAGGTATTTTGACGAGGTAACAGAGATGGGGCTGATGTGGTACTAATGGGACTTGCAAAATGAATACGATAAAGTCCCAACAGTAAGACCTGTGACAAAGTTAGAGCTCACGGACTAAAGGGGGCGGCAACAACACTGGGCCAAAATTGTTGCTTGACAAGAAATGCGAGTCATGGCGAATGGTTGCTCCTTATACTGGATTCCGCCACAGCTGTCAATAAGGCCTCTGCTCTTCCTGATGTATACTTTTGACCCATGGTGTGGAGGTGCCGGTGCTGGATTGAGGTGGACAAAGTCATAAGTCACACAACACCAAACTATAGACCAACAGATTTATTTGAAATCACAAGCTCTGAGAGCATGGCCCCTTCATCAAGCTCCAAAAGCTTGTGATTTCAAGTACTGGACTATAACCTGGTGCTGTGTGATGTCTACTGTTGACCTAGATCTTGATGCACAGGACTCCATTTCAAAATGTAAGGATCACATGAAACTTTGAAGTAGGAGAGTGTTAAACCTCATGAAGACAATTAAGTTGGTGAAATGGGCAAACAATTAGCACATGAAATTTAATGCAGAGAAATGTGAAGTGATTCTTTCTGGTATGATGAACAATATAAAAGGTAAAATTTGAAGGCAGTGCAGGAGCAGAACGATATGGAATTATATGTTGAAATCCTTTAAAATGGCTGGCAGGTCAATAAAAGGGGCTATTAAATAAATGGCATCCTGGGGTATATAAAGAGGGGGTTTCAGTACAAGGTAAGGAAGCCATGTGAATATCGTATAAAACACTGGTTCATCCTCAACTAAACGCTGAATCTGAATGGGCTGAATTCTACACTCACTGATTTTCCTCTCCCCCACTGAAGGCATTGACCATCCCTTGCTGTCACATCCATGAAGGTGCTGGCTTTGACTGGATTCAATTCTAAATTCAAGTGGTTTCCCTCTCTCTGTTCCCAAAAACGCTCCTTGAACTCAGCCAAATAGTTAAGTGATTGACTGAAAACAAATGCCAGATTTAGTGTAGAGTAGGAAAACATGATCCTGTTCACTTTGGAGAAAGAACGGAAAAGCATAATATTATTTAAATGGTTAGAGAATGCCAAATCCTGCAGCACAGAAGCATGTGTGTTCTTGTACCTGAATCAGATAAAGTTTGTATGCTCACGTGGATGCCCAGAGTCGTGACTCAATGGCCTGTTCACTTACAGATGGTTTTTGGTACACAGCAGCCACCCATCTGGTTCATGTAGCCAATCTACTACAGATACCGTTGACTTAGAAATGAGTGTATATGAATGGTATAAGCACACTTCGGGACTTCCAAGTTGCTGATCTTGTCTTACTAAGAGGTGTTGAAATGTCTGAGACACAGAAGATAAACATTGTTCAGCCTTTTCTATATTGTTCAGATCTCACCACCATAGAGGAGTTTGCTTAGACTTGCAAATGTGGTGCTCTCAGTCTGTACTATTTTACTCAGTTTGGAAATAAAAACTGCAGATTTCACAATGCCATTGTTAATATTAACATTATATAAATGTCAGTTGGTGTATAAGAGTCAGTAAGTGTTTGGTATGCTTTCCTTAATTAGGAGGTCATGTTGCAGCTGTACAGGACATTGGTTAGGCCACTTGTGGAATACTGTGTTCATTTCTTGCCACCCTGCTAGAGGAATGATATTGTGAAACGTGAAAGGGTTCAGAAATATTTACAAGGAAGTTGCCAGGGTTGGAACTATAGACAGTGGCTGAATAAGCTGGGACTATTTTCCCTGGCATGTTGGAGGCTGAAGAGTGGCCTTGTAGAGTTTTATAAAATCATGACATGGATAGGATAAGAAAAAGAGGTCTGTTCCCTTAGGTGGGAGAGTCAGAACTAGAGGGCATAGGTTTAAGGTGAAAGGGGAAAGAATTAAAAGAGATCTAGTGGGCAGCTTTTGCATGCAGAGGGTGATGTGTGTATGCAATGAGCTGCAAGAGGAAGTGGTGGAGGCTGGTACAATTACAACATTCAACAGGCATTTGGTTGGGTATACGAATAGGAAGGAGTTGGAGGGATATGGGCCAAATGTTGGCAAATGGGCCTAAATTAGTGAACCCATCTAGTTCAGTAATATCCTTTAGGGAAGGAAAGTGCCATCCTTACCTGCTCTGGCCTACATGACTCCAGACCCAGAGCAATGTGGTTGACTCTAAACTGCCCTCCTGGCAATAAATGCCCAGTCAGCAACATGCTCATCCCATGAATAAATGAGAGAAAAAACAAGGTTTACTTAGGATAGCTTAGATAACAAAGTGTGGAGCTGGATGAACACAGCAGGCCAAGCAGCATCTCAAGAGCACAAAAGCCAATGCCTCGGGCCCAGACCCTTTATCAGAGAGGGGTGCTTTTTGTTCTCCTGAGATGCTGCTTGGCCTGCTGTGTTCACCCAGCTCCACACTTTGTTATCTTGGCTTCTCCAACATCTGCAGTTCCCATTATCACTTACTTAGGATATCGGATTGGCATGGCCACATTAGACCAAAGGGTCTGTTTCTGTGCTGTACATCTCTATAACTGTATGAGGTAGTGGCAAGACAACATCTAGAGTTCTGAGAACAGTTTTAGTCCCATTATTTAAGGAAAGGTATCATTTCATTGGAGGCAGTTCAGAGAACGTTCATGATGGTGGCATGGTTGCTGAGCAGTTTAGCACTTCTGCCTCACAGAAGACCTGGCTTCAATTTCAGCCTTGGGTAACTATCTGTGTGGAATGTGCACGTTCTCCTTGTAACTGTGTGGGTTTCCTCCCTAAAAATTGCCCCATAGTGCCCAGTTTAAGTGGGTTAGCTATGGTAAAAATTCCATACAGAGTTACAGGGATGGGTCAGTCTGGGTGGAATGCTCGTTGGAGGGCCAGTGCACTCAATAGGCCAAATGGCGTCTTCCTGCACAATACGATTCTATTAGGATGATCCTAATAATGGAGGGATTGCCTTATGAACAAAGGCTAAACAGGTTGGGACTGTACTCACTGAAGTTTAGAAGCTTGCTGAAACAAAGAATTCTTAGGAGCTTGACAGGGTAAATGCTGAGAGGATGGTTCCTCTCTTGGGAGAGCCCAGGACCAAAAGGCATAGTCTCAGGATAAAGGGGCACCAATTATAGACTGAGATGAGGAGGAATTTCTTCTCTTAAAAGGTTCAGAGTTGTTGAAATTCCTGGGGGCAAAGTCCTTACATATATTGAAGGCTAAGATGGATAAATTCTTGATCAGTTCAGGAATCATGAGTTATGGGGAAAAATGCAGGACAGTGGATATGAGGAATTTTGGACCAGCCGTGATCCAAAAGAATGGCACAGTAGGCTCAAGGCTCCTATTTCTTGCAGTCTTATATTTTATCAAAGACTTGAAAAAAATATTTATAGCAAGCCTGCACTGCCATTTAAGATGATCCTGACTGAACTGATAGTAATCACAACTCCATATTCCTCCACATCCCCAATGAACTGTCAACATCCACTGCAATTCTTTCATCATTTTTCTCCTACTTCATGAAAAACCAATAAAAAAACAAACATGGTCTGCACTTTGGAAATCCCTTTGGTATCCATCGCATATGTTTAGCTGAGGCCAACTTTGACAAGGGAGCTTCCGCCAAGGATTCCCCAGCACCGTTGTCAACAAGGCCCTCAACCGGGTTTGACATGTCTCCCACACTTCCTTCCTCACCCCCTCTCTTCCCTTCTGCAACAGCAAAACGGTTCCCTTTGTCCTTACCTACCATCACACCAGCATCAACATCCAGAAGATCATCAGGTGCCATTTATGTCACCTCCAGCAAAATGCCACCACCAGAAGCATATTCCCCTCCCCTCCCTTGTTTGCCTTCCACAGAGACCATTCCTTTCAGGACACCTTGATCGACTCTTTCTTCACTCCCAACACCCACTTCCCCTGCAACACATGCCCATTTACTTCTTCTCTCCCCAGTATTCAAAGGCCCAAACAACACCTCACCCGTACTTCCTAGAATCTAATCTACTGCATTCGCTGCTCTCCTCTACATTGGGGAAACAAAGCATAGGCTGGGTGACCACTTCGCAGAACATCTGTGTTCTGCTCGCATAAAAGACCTGAGCTTCCAGCTGCCTCAAACTTTAACACACCACCCTGTTCCTTGGCCAACATCTCTGTCCCAGGATTGCTGCAGTGTTCCAGCAGAGCTTAGCGCAAGTGGGAAGAACAATGTCTCAATTTTCACTTGGGAACCCTGCAGCCCTCCGGTCTCAATAATTTTAGGGCCTAAACTCTCCCACATCCTAGCCCCCTACCCCACACACCAGACATTGTTATCACATAGCCTGCCATTAAACACTACCCTATTGTTAGTTACTAACGAACCCCATTAACAGCTATTCACCCTCCTAGCCATAATACCACCAGTCTTGGCGTAAATTTACCAACCTATGTCTTTTTATATAAATTATTTAGAAGAGAATATAGATGACAACAGCGTACCCGGCACCGAACCATGTAGAACATCGATGGTCACAGGCCACCAGACAATCCTCCATCATCACTCTGTCTCCTGTCATTAAGACAATTTCATACCCAATTGAAAAGCTCACTGTAAATCCCATGTCATCTAACTTTACTAATTAGTCTACCATGCAGAGCCCTATCAACTACTAAAGTTTTACTCAAGTCCAAGTAAGCAACAAGTACTGCACTGCCTTCATTAATCTGCTTGGTTACTTTCTCAAAACGAAAAGTCACGTAATACTCTCAAACTCTCACAGATACAAGCCTATCCATCCATTCCTCATAACACCTGCCCGTTTCAAGTATGGGTCTGTAAATCTTCTCAAAACTTGCTATAAGTGCATTTACATCCTTCTGTAGGACCATAAGGTATACACCATTCAGTCTGTTCTTCCCTTCAATGAGACCACATTAATTGGAGAATCCTCAACTCCACCTTCCTACATTTTCACTATAAGCCTCGATTTCCCTACTGATTATAAAAATCTCTCCAAGTCAGCCTTGAATAGACTGAACTACCTAGCCTTGATAGTCCTGTAAAAAGAATTCCAGACTAACTATCCTTAGAGAAGAAATTCCTCCTTATTTCTGTCTTAACCTCTTATTGAGAGTATATCCTCCAGTCCTAGATTCCCCATAAGGGGAAAACAGTTTTTCCGCATGTACCTTGTCAAGTCCCCAAAAGATCTTGTAAATTTCAACAGAAGTGATGTGGCCTCAGTGTCCTGTATAACTCAACTATAAATGTTTGCATTGAGTTCCCCTCACAATAAATTATAACATTCTATTATCTTACCTAATTACTTGCTATACTTGCACACCAGACTTGGCAATGTTTCTATAGCAGCAACAGGATATTGAGTTGGATGATCAGCCAATGATCACACTGGATGATGGAGCTGGTTCAAAGAACCTACTCCTGTTCCCATTTTTCCATTTTTCAGACCCAGATCCCTCTGCATTTCAGAGCTTTGCAATTTCTCATCATTTAGATGATGCACATCTTTTGTCTTGTTCACAAAGTATTTTCTTACATTATAATCCATTTGTCAGATCTTTGCCCACTCACTTAACCAATTTATGGCCTCCTTACGTTCTCCTCACAACTTGCTTTAACATCTATCTTTAAGTCATCAGCATTTTTGCCAGGCATACATTCAATCCCTTCATTCACATCATTTATATGATTGTAAAGAGTTGAAGCCCAGCACCGACCCATGTGGAACACCACTCGTTACATCCTGCCAGGAAGAGACCCATCTATTCTAGCTTATGCTTCTTGCTAGCAAGCCAATCTTTTATCATTGTCAATATGTTGTGCTCTACTCCATGAGCTTTTATTTTTCACAATTATCTTTGATTGATGTGGCACTAATCAAATTCAACATATTAATGTTGGCCATTACTAATATGTTGAGAAATTTATAATGGACATACACATATAAGAAGAAAATCACACCTTTAAGTCATAGTCCACTTACCTCTGGCCTGTAAACTTTATTCACTTGATAACTACATAAGAAGGTTTTTCAAGTACTGTCTATACACAAAACTGACATTTCTGATTAGTTACTCATTAAAACTACTTGATTTTATTTTTCCAAGCTAAATAAAAATCACAAGGCTGAATCTTATTTTTTTCTTCATTAGGTTGAGTTGTGTCAAATTCTTTGGAGAAATTATCATCATAAGGCTCAGCGAGGTTTCTTACAAATTGTGCCTCATTCCTTCTGCCCCATCTTTGAAAGCCCATTGATAACATAGAAAAGTCACGTCAGTCTACAGATTTTTGAAAAAATATTACAGGATGTCAGTTTCACCAGCGAGACCAGCATTTATCAGTCATTCCTTTTTGCTCTTAAAAAGGTGGTATTGAGCTGCTATCCTGACCTACTGCAGCCCGTTTGTGTAGGTAGGCCTACAATGCTATCAGGGAGTTTAAGAATTTGATCCAGTGACAGTGAAGGAATGGCAATATATTTCCAGGTCTGGATAGTGGCTTAGGGATGAACTTGCAGGTGGTGCTGTTCATATGTATCGGTTGCCCTTGTCCATCTTTGGTTATTTGTCTTGCATTTGCAAGGTGCTATCCAAGGACCCTCAGTAAATTTCTGTCCTGCACAGTTCCTGACATTTGCCTGGTTATTGACAAAACAGGGTAAAATTGGCAGAGGTAATGGGAACTCCCCCTCCCATTCCTTAGATGATAAGTCCATCCTGGGCCTCCTGCAGTGCCACAACGATGCCACCCGAAGGTTGCAGGAACAGCAACTTATATTCCGCTTGGGAACCCTACAGCCCAATGATATCAATGTAGATTTCACAAGCTTCAAAATCTCCCCCCCCCCCCCGCCCCACTGCATCCCAAAACCAGCCCAGCTCGTCCTGCCTGCCTAACCTGTTCTTCCTCTCACCTATCCCCTCCTCCCACCTCAAGCCGCACCTCCATTTCCTACCTATTAACCTCATCCTGCCCCCTTGACCTGTCACTCCTCCCTGGATGGACCTATCCCCTCCCTACCTCACCATCTACACCTCTACAGGCTCCATCCCTGCCCCTTTAACTTGTCTGTCTCCTCTCCACCTACCTTCTCTATCCATCTTCGATCTGCCTCACCCCCTTCCTATTTATTTCAGAACCCTCTCCCCATCCCCCTTTTCCAATGAAGGGTCTAGGCCCGAAACGTCAGTGTTTGTGCTCCTAAGATGCTGCTTGGCCTGATGTGTTCATCCAGCTCCACACTTTGTTATCTAGGGTAAAACCGGCAGTCAGTTTTGCAGCAAAGGGACATGCTCTTCCCCCAGGAACAGTAGAGGCCACAGCACCAGACCATGCCAGTCTAGTCAAAGGTTGCCATGTGGGTTAGAGCATTCTCACACATTTTGAGGAATGTTCAACACTATAGGAAGAAGGTCAATATCCTCCACTCCATCAGCATTCGTGCTGCCATTTTCTGTCCAATACCTCATACTCACTCTATAGCTGCTACTATACCCAAATCCCAACAAGACTCAGGCTCCACTACTGTTTTTTATGCAATCTTTCCTCACTTGATGTCATGCACCTCAAAGCATAAAACCACTAATCTTTCATTCTCTATGCCCTACACACCTAATTTTCCCTGTACTGAAATCAACAGCAGTGCCAAACACTTTCATCTCCCTTCATGCCGAGCTCTTGTTTCAAGTTCAGAATAGGGCAGCCAAAATGGGTGGTAGGCTGACTGACATTCATCTTGTCGCCCCTTGATTGGAGTTCACGCTGACTCTGATTAACCATATCAAAGCCCCTGGACTGGTATTGGAGGTCATTCTTTAGACAGTGGTGTACGTTGATGCCAATGTCAGTGAATGTAAGCTACATGTGGATGAATCTCATGAACAGTGCCCTGAGATGTTAGTTTCCAGTATCCAACATGTTGATCCTTTGGAACATGCAGCGAGCTGAAATCACCAGGGACCCACTTTGACTGCCATGTTGAGATTCTTCAATTAAGCTCAGTTGGTGTGTTTGGTAAGAGAGAGAAAGATGAATATAAACGCAGTGAGTTGAGCGATAAAGTATTTAACAAGTGCCCTTAACTGGCAACTCCCTCATGCCTAGCGAGAAATTCACCACATCTTTCATCAAAACCACGTAAAGTAGCACGAGATGCCCTCAACTTTAGGACAGGCCTTGCCAGACTTATTATCCAATTCTTCCACAAATCTCACTAAAGCCCATTTTACTTGGAGCCCAATAAGAGATTACCCATGGTTTCTATGGCTGGTGTTGTCCAGTAGAAATTACTAACTAGCCAAGGTTGTCGGCTAAGGTAACATTTTAACCATATATATTAATTGTAGTGGAAAATGCCTGAAATATAATGCAAAACATTTCACAACTGCATCTCTCTATATGTACCACTATTAATAACACAGGAAGCAAAGCATACACAAAAGGCAGTTTAATTTTTTTTCTTCAGATATGGGCATCACCAGCAAGACTAGCATTCAGTGCTCATCCAACTTTTTACCACCATTTTCAACATAATATTTTAATAAACAATGATCATTTCTATTTATATGCTAACTTTAACATAGTAAAAATCCCCATCCAAAGTGACAAAAAGCACAGAAAAGGCCAGTCAGCCTTTGGCTCCTGAAAAATAGCTATTAAACATAATCCCCTTTCCAGCTCTTGGTCCATTGCTTCTGGATTACAGCATTTTAAGTGCTTACCTGAGTCTGTTTTAAAATGCAATGATGGTTTCTCCCTCTCTGTTTTTTTATGTATTCATGGGATGAATCCTATTACAAACTCAAAGGTGTTTACAGCATAGAAGGAGGCCATTCGTCCCATCACGTATGCAACAGTCAAAGGTCTGACAGCAACAATCCCACTTTCCAGCTCTTGGCATTCCATCTGACAGAAAATGAATCTCAACTCTCCTCTTAGCCTTCTACCTCTTATACTATTCCCCCAGGTTATTGACCTCTCTACTGATGGAAAATTGCTTTCCAATCTACCTTATCAATGCCCCTAAATATTATACACCTCTGTCATGTGCCCACTCAATGTCCACTGCTCCAAGAAAACAAGACCAGTCTATCCGATCTTTGCTCATCCCTCAAACTCTCCAGCCCAGATAGTATTCTGGTAAATCTTCTTTCCACCCTCTATAATGCATTTATATACTTCCTATAATTTGGTGACTAGAGTTACACTCAGTACACCAGTTAGTTCCAACAGCATTTATATATCTCCAGGATAACCTTGCTGTTCTTGTATTCTATACCTCAGCCAATGAAGCAAAATATCCCCAATTCCTTTTTAATCACCTCCAATAAGATGGTAATACAGTAGGCCTTCTGAGACCAAAGTTCGTCTATTCCACCTGCTTTTCTTTTCATTGTTTTTTTTCTCACTTCTCTTGTTTTTTTCCTCTATTTTGTTTTACTTATTTCACCTCTTGGTCAAGAGCTCAGTTGCAGCAAAGGCTTGGCGAGTGGACCCAGCAATATGGATTTGTGGCAGCATTGGTGAATTTGAGTTTCCAGTGGCTTCTATATCATCAAAGCAGTCCTAGCACCGATGCATGGCTGCTGCTGCTGTGCAGACAGGTTTGGGCTCCCGGTGGCATCTGTTTCCAAAGCAGATTTGTGGAGGTGGCGGTGGCAATTTTGGGCCCAGAAGGAGACCCGGCCACATTAACAGTGGCTGCATCCATGAAGTAGGCCCAAAGCGCAGTCATGGTAGTGGCAGAGCCCAGCTTGGGCCTGTGCAGTATTCAGCAGCATTGGTGGTGTCGGCATTGGCAAGGTCCAGCAAGGACTCAGTGGTGACAGCATCAGTGGAGGCGGGATAGCAATGAAGAATGGTGACTTTTGTTCCAGTAGAAGCAGTGTGCTGAAGGAAACTTGGACCCGGCCACCAGGCCCATGACTAAGCACTTAACAAGAAAGATTGTAAAGTCGGACATTTTCTTTATTTCTTCATTTTTCTGTCTTTGTAGTCTATGCTTTGTTTCACTTTTCTGTGTCCTAAAATAGCGCCAAAGAATGGCAACACTATTCAAAAATTTTCACTATGTTTTGTAGCATGTGACAATAGATAAATCAAAGCAAATCCACCGTATCTACCCGCCAGCTACCTTCAGGGGTTTGGGCACAAGATGCACAAAGTGTCCCTAACCTTCAGTACTTTCCTGACTCTGACTATTCACAGTGTAATCCCTTGACTTTGTCATCATTTCCCAAATTCACTACCTCACACTTTCCTGCCATAAACTGTATTGTCATGGACAAGTGAGGAAAGAGATCACAGGGTCTTTGGCGATGATCTTTTCATCCTCATTGTCTAATGGTATAGTGCTGAAAGATTGGAGAGAGGCAAACGTCATTCCCTTGTTCAAAAAAGGGAGTAAGGATAACCCTGGAAATTACAGGACAGTTAGTCTTACTTAACTGGTGGGCAAATTATTGGAAAGGGGTCTGAGAGATAGGATTTATGATCACTTGGAAAGGCACAGTTTGATTTGTGATAGTCAGCTTGGATTTGAGAGGTGTAGATCATGCCTCACAAACCTTATTGAATTCTTTGAAGAGGTGGCCAAACACTTGGATGAAGGTCGAGCAGTGGATGTGGTATACATGGATTTAAGGTGTTTGATAAGGTTCCCCATGGTAGGCTCATGCAAAAAGTAAGGAGGAATGGGCTAGGGGGAAATGTGGCAGACTGGATTCAGAATTGGCTGATCCTTAGAAGAAAAAGGGTGGTAGTGAACAGAAAATATTCAACATGGTGCTCAGTTACGAGTGGTGTACCACAAAGATCTGTTCTGGGTCCTCTTCTATTTTTGATTTTTATAAATGATTTGGATGAAGGAGTGGAAGGGTGGATTAATAAGTTCATGGATGATACGAAGGTGGGTCACGTTGTGGCAGTGCGGAGGGCAGTTCTAGGTTACAAAGGGACGTTGACAGGATGCAGAGCTGGGCTGAGAAGTGGCAGATTGAGTTTAACCCTGAAAAGTGTGAGGTGATTCATTTTGGAAGGACATACTTGAAAGCAGAATTCAGGGTTAACAGAAAGATTCTTGGCAGTGTGGAGGAGCAGAGGGATCTTGAGGTTTATGTCCACAGTTCCCTGAAAGCCGCCACCCAGGTGGATAGAGTTGTTAAGATGGCATAAGCTATGTTAGCTTTCTTTAATAGAGGGATTGAGTTCAGGAGCCATGAAGTTATGCTCCAGCTATTCAAAAGCCTGGTTTGGCGACATCTGGAGTATTGTGTCCAGTTCTGGTCGGCTCATTACAGGAAAGATGTGGAAGCATTGGAAAAGGTGCAGAGGAGATTCACCAGGATGTTGCCTGGAATGGAGGGAAGGTTGTATGAGGAAAGGTTGAGAGCTAGGGCTTTTCTCTTTAGAACGACAAGGGATGAGAGGTGACTTGATAGAGGTGTACAAAATGATCTGAGGTATAGACAGAATAGACAGCCAGAGACTTTTTCCTAGGGTGGAGGTAGCTATTTTGAGAGGGCATAGTTTTAAAGTGAGTGGAGATAGATGTACGGGAGACATCAGAGGTAGGTTCTTTACACAGAGTGATCAGGGCCTGGAATGCATTGCCGGAGAGGGTAGTGGAGTCAGCCTCGTTCTTGGTATCTAAGCGGCTATTAGATAGGCATATGGATGATAGTATAAGGTAAGGTTGGAGTCTAGATACACCTATTAGGGTAAAAGTTCAGCACAATATCATGGGCTGAAGGGCCTGGCCTGTACTGCGCTGTTCTGCACCCCTGAGGTTTCCCAGGATTGCAGGACTCATTTAAGAAGAGAGATTGGATTGGTTGGACTGTATTCAGTGGAGTTTAGAAGAACTGGGAGGTGGGGATCTCCAGAAACCTGTAGAATCCTAACAAGACTAGATAGGATAAACACAGGAGGAGTTCCCAATGACTGGGGAGTCCAGATCCAGGAGTCACTGTTTAAGGATACAAGAGGCTTTTAGGACTGAGATAATGAGAGATTTCTTCACCCATAAAGGGGTGATCTTGTGGAATTATCTGCCCCAAAGGGAGTGATTGAGGCCAAAACACTGGATGTTTCTGAACAGCAGTTAGATATAGTCATTATGGTTAAAGAGATTTAAGGGAATGGGGGAAAGCAAGAACAGGATACTGAGTTGCAGGATCAGCTATGACCATACTGAATGGCACAGAAGGCTCAAAGAACCAACTGCCTACTCCTGTTTTCGATGTTTCTCTGACCAGTCCTTTGATATTCTCATCCAGTTTATGGCCATACAACTCCCTATTTATACTAGACTATCAACTTTCATGTCATCTGGAAATTTCTTGATTGTATCACCTGCATCACAATCAGCAAGAGTCCCAGTACTGAGCCTTGTATAAACTCACTTTAAACAGACCTCCTGTCACAGAAATATCCCTCTACCATCACTCCCTGCTTCCTGCCTCTCAGCCAGTTTTGGATCCAACATGCCAAACTGCCTTGGATGCTTACGTTCTTGACAAGTCTGCCATAAGGGATCGTATTTAAAGCCTTTCTAAAGTCCATTTGGAACACTTTTGGTACGCCTTCCACTTGACCAGGCTCATTTCCAAACACAAGTTCAGAACAGTCATCTCTCTTGTCAGATTATGTACGAGCTAAAAATGTTCTCCTGGACACAAATTAAAAATTTTATTCCCTCCTTACCTTGCACACTAAGACTAATCCCGGTCCAAATTTGGGCAATATCTCCTGCTACTATTGCCTTCTGCGATATCACTCAGATACCCCCCTGCTTCCCTGCCCACCCCACACCTCGATGGCAGTTCTCTGACTGTATTTCATAACACTGCAATGTTAAATCAAACTGCAGAACAGTGTTTGCTATGTCGTGGAAGGTCACTGCTATAGCCACAGCCATTCACAATCAAAATCAATGATTTAGGTGAAGGGACCAAGTGTAATGTCTCTAGGTTCACTGACAAGACTCCCCCCTCCTCCCTCCCTCTCCCCCCTCCTCCCTCGCCTCCCGCCCCTCCCCTCCCCTCTCCCCCCCTCCCTCCCCGCCCCCTCCCCGCCCCGCTCCCCCCGTCCCCTCTCCGCTCCCCCCTCCCCGCCCCCTCCCCTCTCCGCTCCCCTTCCCTTCCCTCCCCCTCCTCCCTCCCCACTCCTCCTCCCTCCCCTCTCCTCCTCCCTCCCCTTCCCTCTCCTCCTCCCTCCCCTCTCCCCCCTCTCCGCTCCCCCCCTCCCCTCTCCTCCTCCCTCCCCTCCCCTCTCCCCCCACTCTCCGCCCCCTCCGCTCCCCCCCTCCCCTCTCCGCCCCCCCTCCCCCCCGCCTCCTCCCTCCCCCCACTCTCCGCTCCCCCCTCTCCGCCCCCTCCCCTCTCCGCCCCCCCCTCCCCTCTCCGCCCCCCCCTCTCCGCACCCCCCTCCCTCCCCCTCCCCTCCCCACCTCCTCCCTCCCCACTCCCTCCCCTCCTCCTCCGCCCCCTCCCCTCTCCGCCCCCCCCTCTCCACACCCCCCTCCCTCCCCTCCTCCTCCCTCCCCACTCCCTCCCCTCCTCCTCCCTCCCCTCTCCGCCCCCTCCCCTCCCCATCTCCCCACTCCTCCCCCCCCTCCCCTCTCCTCCCCACTCCCTCCCCTCTCCTCCTCCCTCTCCACTCCCTCTCCTCCCCACTCCCTCCCCTCACCTCCTCCCTCCCCACTCCCTCCCACTCCCTCCCCTCTCCTCCTCCCTCCCCTCTCCTCCTCCCTCCCCTCACCCCCCCTCTCCTCCTCCCTCTCCCCTCTCCCCTTCCCTCCCCACTCCCTCCCCTCTCCTCCTCCCTCCCCTTCCCTCCCCTCTCCCCCCCACCCTCCCTCCCCTCTCCGCCCCCTCCCCTCTCCGCCCCCTCCCCTCTCCGCTCCCCCCTCCTCTGACCCCTCCCCTCTCCGCTCCCCCCCTCCCCCCCCGCCCCCTCCCCCCTCCCTCCCCTCTCCCCTTCCCTCTCCCACCCCTCCCCCCTCTCCTCCCCACTCCCTCCCCTCTCCTCCTCCCTCCCCTCACCCCTTCCCTCCCCTCCTCCCTCCCCACTCCCCTCCCCTCTCCGCCCCCCCTCTCCGCTCCCCCCCGCCCCCTCCCCTCTCCGCCCCCCCTCCCTCCACCCCGCCCCCTCCCCTCTCCGCCCCCCCTCCCTCCACCCCGCCCCCTCCCCTCTCCGCCCCCCCTCCCCCCCCACTCCCTCTCCTCCTCCCTCCCCTCTCCTCTCCTCCTCCCTCCCCTCTCCCCCCCCTCCCCTCTCCGCCCCCTCCCCTCTCCGCCCCCTCCCCTCTCCGCTCCCCATCTCCCCCCTCCTCCCCTCTCCCTCCCCTCTCCTCCCCACTCCCTCCCCTCTCCTCCTCCCTCCCCACTCCCTCTCCTCCCCACTCCCTCCCCTCCTCCCTCCCCACTCCCTCCCCACTCCTCCTCCCTCCCCTCACCCCCCCTCTCCTCCTCCCTCCCCACTCCCTCCCTTCTCCTCCTCCCTCCCCTCACCCCCCCTCTCCTCCTCCCTCCCCTCTCCCCTTCCCTCCCCCCCCTCCGCTCCCCCCTCCTCCGCCCCCTCCCCTCTCCGCTCCCCCCTCCTCCGCCACCTCCCCTCTCCGCTCCCCCTCCTCCGCCCCCTCCCCTCTCCGCTCCCCCCTCCTCCGCCCCCTCCCCTCTCCGCTCCCCCCTCCCCCGCCCCCTCCCCTCTCCGCTCCCCCCTCCCCGTCCCCTCCCCTCTCCGCCCCCCCCTCCCCTCTCCGCCCCCTCCCCTCTCCGCTCCCCCCTCCTCCGCCCCCTCCCCTCCCCCCTCCGCTCCGCCCTCTCCCCTCTCCGCTCCGCCCTCTCCCCTCTCCGCTCCCCCCTCCCCCCTCCGCTCCCCCCTCCCCCTCCTCCCCTCTCCGCCCCCTCCCCTCTCCGCTCCCCCCCTCCTCCGCCCCCTCCCCTCCCCCCCTCCGCTCCGCCCTCTCCCCTCTCCGCTCCGCCCTCTCCCCTCCGCCCTCTCCCCTCCCCCCCTCCCCTCTCCGCTCCCTCCCCTCTCCGCCGCCCCCTCCCCGCCGCCCTCTCCCCTCTCCGCTCCGCCCTCTCCCCTCCCCCCCCCTCTCCGCCGCCCTCTCCCCTCTCCGCTCCGCCCTCTCCCCTCCCCCCCCCCCGCCCTCTCCGCTCCCCCCCTCCCCTCTCCGCTCCGCCCCCTCCCCTCTCCGCCCCCCCCTCTCCGCTCCGCCCCCTCCCCCCCCTCTTCGCCCCCCCCTCCCCCTCCCCTCTCTGCGCCCCCCTCCCCGCCCCCCCCTCCCCTCTCCGCTCCCCCCCTGCCCTCCCCTCCCCGCTCCCCCCCTCCCCTCCCCTCTCCGCCCCCCCCTCCCCCTCCCCTCTCTGCCCCCCCTCCCCTCCCCCTCCCCTCTCTGCCCCCCCTCCCCTCCCCTCTCTGCCCCCCCTCTCCCTCCCCTCTCCGCTCCCCCCCTCCGCTCCGCCCTCTCCCCTCCCCCCCCTCCGCTCCGCCCTCTCCCCTCTCCGCTCCGCCCTCTCCGCTCCCCCCCCTCTCCGCTCCCCCACTCCCCTCTCCGCTCCGCCCCCTCCCCTCTGCCCCCTCCCCTCACCGCTCCGCCCCCTCCCCCCTCTCCGCCCCCTCCCCGCCCCCTCCCCTCTCCGCTCCCCCCCTCCTCCCCCTCCCCCCTCCGCTCCGCCCCCTCCCCGCCCCCTCCCCCCTCTCCGCCCCCTCCCCTCCCCCCCCTCCCCTCCCCCCCTCCCCGCTCCCCCCTCCCCGCCCCCCCTCCGCTCCCCCCTCCCCTCTCCGCCCCCCCTCCCCCTCCCCTCCCCCTCCCCCCCCTCTCCGCTCCCCCCTCTCCGCCCCCCCCTCCTCCGCTCCCCCCCTCCTCCGCCCCCCCCCTCCTCCGCTCCCCCCCTCTCCGCTCCCCCCCTCCCCCTCTCCGCTCCCCCCCCTCCCCCCTCTCCGCCCCCTCCCCACTCCCCCTCCCCGCCCCCCACTCCCCCTCCTCTCCGCCCCCCCCCTCTCCGCCCCCCCTCCCCCTCCCCTCTCTGCCCCCCCTCCCCTCCCCCTCTCCTCCCCTCTCCGCCCCCCCCTCTCCCTCCCCTCTCCGCACCCCCCCTCCCTCCCCTCTCCGCCCCCCCTCCCCCCTCCCTCCCCGCCCCCCCTCCCCCCTCTCTCCGCCCCCCCTCTCCCTCCCCTCTCCGCCCCCCCTCTCCCTCCCCCCCTCTCCGCCCCCCCCCTCTCCCTCCCCTCTCCGCCCCCCCCTCTCCCTCCCCTCTCCGCCCACCCCCTCTCCCTCCCCCTCCCCGCCCCCCCCTCCCCTCCGCCCCCTCCCCCTCCCCCCTCCCCGCCCCCCCCTCCCCCTCCCCCCTCCCCGCCCCCCCCTCCCCTCTCCCCTCCGCCCCCTCCCCCCTCTCCGCCCCCCTCCCCTCCGCCCCCTCCCCTCTGCTCCGCCCCCTCCCCTCTCCGCCCCCTCCCCTCTCCGCTCCGCCCCCTCCCCGCCCCCTCCCCTCTCCGCTCCGCGCCCCCTCCGCTCCCCCCCTCCCCGCCCCCTCCGCTCCCCCCCTCCCCGCCCCCCCCTCCGCTCCCCCCTCCCCTCTCCGCTCCCCCCCTCTCCGCTCTCCCCCCCTCTCCGCCCCCCCTCCCCCTCCCCGCCCCCCCCTCTCCGCTCTCCCCCTCCCCCCCTCCGCTCCCCCCTCCCCCTCCCCCCGCCCCCCCCTCCCCCTCCCCCCCTCTCCGCCCCCCCCTCCCCCTCCCCCCCCTCTCCGCTCCCCCCTCCCCCTCCCCCCTCTGCCCCCCCTCCCCTCCCCGCCCCCCCTCCCCTCCCCGCCCCCCCTCCCCTCCCCTCTCCGCCCCCCCCTCCCTCCCCTCTCCGCCCCCCCTCCCTCCCCTCTCCGCCCCCCCCTCTCCCTCCCCTCTCCGCCCCCCCCTCTCCCTCCCCTCTCCGCCCCCCCCTCTCCCTCCCCTCTCCGCCCCCCCTCCCCTCTCCTCCGCCCCCCCCTCCCTCCCCTCTCCGCCCCCCCCTCCCCTCTCCCCTCCCCTCCGCCCCCCCCTCCCCTCCGCCCCCCCTCCCCTCTCCCCTCCACCCCCCCCTCTCCCCTCCGCCCCCTCCCCCCTCTCCGCCCCCTCCCCCCTCTCCGCCCCCCTCCCCTCCGCCCCCTCCCCCCTCTCCGCCCCCTCCCCCCTCCCCCCTCTCCGCCCCCTCCCCCCTCTCCGCCCCCCCTCCCCTCTCCCCTCTCCCCTCCGCCCCCTCCCCGCTCCGCCCATCCCCTCTCCGCTCCGCCCCTCTCCGCTCCGCCCCCTCCCCTCTCCGCTCCGCCCCCTCCCCTCTCCGCTCCCCCTCCCCTCTCCGCTCCGCCCCCTCCCCTCTCCGCTCCCCCTCCCCTCTCCGCTCTCCCCCCTCCCCTCTCCGCTCCGCCCCCTCCCCCCCTCCCCCCTCTCCGCCCCCTCCCCCCCTCCCCCCTCTCCGCCCCCCCCTCCCCGCCCCCCCCTCCCCTCTCCCCGCCCCCCCTCCCCCCTCCGCCCCCCCTCCTCCCCGCCCCCCCTCCCCTCCGCCCCCTCCCCGCCCCCCCTCCCCCCTCCCTTCCCCGCTCCGCCCCTCCCCTCTGCTCCGCCCCCTCCCCTCTCCGCTCCGCCCCCCCTCCGCTCCGCCCCCCCCCCGCTCCGCCCCTCCCCTCTGCTCCGCCCCCTCCCCTCTCCGCTCCGCCCCCCCTCCGCTCCGCCCCCCCCCGCTCCGCCCCCTCCCCTCTCCGCTCCGCCCCCCCTCCGCTCCCCCCTCCCCGCCCCGCCCCCCCTCCGCCCCCCCCTCCCCTCCCCTCTCCGCTCCGCCCCCCCTCCGCTCCCCCCTCCCCGCCCCGCCCCCCCTCCGCCCCCCCTCCCCTCCCCCCCCTCCCCGCTCCCCCCTCCCCGCCCCCCCTCCGCCCCCCCCTCCCCTCCCCCCCCTCCTCCCCTCCCCCCCCTCCCCGCCCCCCCTCCGCTCCCCCCTCCCCTCTCCGCCCCCCCTCCCCCTCCCCCCCCCTCTCCGCTCCCCCCCTCCTCCGCTCCCCCCCTCCTCCGCCCCCCCCTCCTCCGCCCCCCCCTCCTCCGCTCCCCCCCTCTCCGCTCCCCCCCTCCCCCTCCCCCGCTCCTCCGCCCCCCCCCTCCTCCGCTCCCCCCCTCTCCGCTCACCCCCTCCCCCTCCCCCCCCCTCTCCGCTCCCCCCCTCCCCCCCTCTCCGCTCTCCCCCCTCTCCGCCCCCTCCCCACTCCCCCTCCCCGCCCCCCACTCCCCCTCCCCCCCCTCTCCGCCCCCCCCTCCCCCCCCTCTCCGCCCCCCCTCCCCCTCCCCTCTCCGCCCCCCCTCCCCCTCCCCGCCCCCCCTCCCCTCCCCTCCCCCTCTCCCTCCCCTCCCCTCTCCGCCCCCCCCTCCGCCCCCCCCCTCCCTCCCCTCTCCGCACCCCCCCTCCCTCCCCTCTCCGCCCCCCCTCCCTCCCCGCCCCCCCTCCCCCCTCTCTCCGCCCCCCCTCTCCCTCCCCTCTCCGCCCCCCCTCTCCCTCCCCCCCTCTCCGCCCCCCCCTCTCCCTCCCCCCTCCGCCCTCCGCCCCCCCCTCCCCTCTCCGCCCCCCCCTCCCCCCGTCCTCCCTCCCCTCTCCTCCCTCCGTCCTCCCTCCCCTCTCCTCCCTCCCCCCCCTCCCCGACATTCTACTGGCCAGAAACTGAGCAGGATTAGCTGCATAAATAATGCAGCTACATGAGTGGGTCAGAGGCTAGGAATTGTTCAGCATATTTAAGTTATATTAACGTATTTACATGTTCAAGAGCTTAGGATGTCCCAATTTGGTGAAAGAAACAATCCAGAATTTTTCTTCTCTTTTTATGCAGAAGGTAAACATTTACTATCCATATATAAACACAAAATGACTGGGCTACCACCCTCAAAAATCAGATTATGAAGATTAAATTCTGGTTTTAAGAACACTACACAAACACATATCGTAGCCATATTGTTACTGACTGGCTTTGACTCATGCTTTTAGATTCTTGGCTGCAACTTCACCACTTGGAGGTTGGGGTGGGCGGGGAGTGTTCAAAATGCTGCACAATTTGGACAGCCATGTTCAGAACATACCTTCAGAATGTAGAATTGTACAATTGAGATTGTGTGGTCAAGATGTTACAATGACTCAGGCACATCTACTTCTAAAAGGCAAACAATATTATTTGAAACACTAAGAAATGAAAATGAGGATCCCCAATTCAAAGATGCTCACAATCATGTAGTGCTGCGCATATATTATTTTTATGGGCATAATGAGAAAATGTTGGTGATTTTTATATCCTCAAAGCACTGTCATTCCTTAGTAAATGTAACGCAACAATATTCTTAGGTTGGACATTGTAGGATTTTGACTGAACAAGATTGTGACACTGTACATTTATATGGCAAGGACGCTTCCAAACTTGCAATGGTTTGCAATTCATGCACTGTTCCATGTTTTTTAAATTAAACTTCTTAGCCAAACCCGATTTCCATTACTCCACCAACGGTGTCTTTGGAATTCACAACATAAATCTTTTTGCTTGTCTTCCTTTTGGATGTCCCAAGAGAATTGGTAGCTAGCAGAAAGAGAGTCAGGAGAAATGGTTCATTTTCAGGTTGTGAAACAATAACTAGTTGGATTCCACAGGATCATTAGTAGAAGTTCAAATATTTACAGTATACCTTAATGAATGAAAGGACACTGTACTTTAATCAAAATTTGCTTCTGAAAAAACATAGGAAAGGAGGCAAATTGTGACAAAGACAGAGAATCTAAGAAAGGATTACACTTTGAAGTAGAACAGAATTGCAAAACAAAACATGTTCTCTTGGGATTGGTGGGCATTTATGACTCTTTGGAATTCCCAATCCCAGAAATGTGGAGGCTGTAACAGACTGCTGATCTACAAGGACTCTGAATTATGTGGGTCAGACTGGGAAATGGAGATGAGGCTAAGATAACAAAGTGTGGAGCTGGATGAACACAGCAGGCCAAGCAGCATCTCAGGAGCACAAAAGCTGATGTTTCAGGCCTAGACCCTTCATCAGAAAAGGGGGATGGGGGAGAGGATTCTGAAATAAATAGGGAGAGGCAGACTGAAGATGGATAGAGGAGAAGATAGGTGGAGAGGAGAGTATGGGTGGGGAGGTAGGGAGGGGATAGGTCAGTCTGGGGGGACAGACAAGTCAAGGGGGTGGGATGAGGTTAGTAGGTACGAAATGGAGGTGCGGCTTGAAGTGGGAAGAGGGGATAGGTGAGAGGAAGAACAGGTTAGGCAGGCGAGGACAAGCTGGGCTGGTTTTGGGATGCAGTGGGAGGAGGGGAGATTTTGAAGCTGGTGAAATCCACATTGATACCATTGGGCTGCAGGGTTCCCAAGAGGAATATGAGTTGCTGTTCCTGCAACCTACAGGTGGTAGCATCATTATGGCACTGCAGGAGGCCCAGGGTGGACACGAATTCTAAGGAATGGGAGGGGTAGTTGAAATGGTTTGCGACTGGGAGGTGCAGTTGTTTACTGCAAACCAAGCGGAGGTGTTCTGCAAAGTGGTCTGCTTGGTTTCCTCAATGTAGAGGATGCCATACTGTGTATAACAGATCCAGTATACCACATTAGCAGATGCGCAAGTGAACATCTGCTTGATGTGGAAAGTCATCTTGGGGCCTGGGATGGGCGTGAGGGAGGAGGTGTGGGGGCAGGTGTAGCACTTCCTGCGGTTGCAGGGGAAAGTGCCAGGTGTGGTGGGGTTGGAGGGGAGTGTGGAGCGGACCAAGGAAGCGTGGAGAGAGTGGTCTCTCTGGATGGCCGACAAGGATGGGGTTGGAAAAATGTCTTTGGTGGTGGGGTTGGATTGTAGATGGCAGAAGTGTCGGAGGATGATGCGTTGTATCCAGAGGTTGGTAGGGTGGTATGAGAGGACTAGGAGGATTCTCTTGGGATGGTTATTGCGAGGGTGGGGTGTGAGGAATGAGGTGCGGGAGACACAGTCGAGGGTGTTCTTGACCACTGCGGGTGGGGGGGGATGTTGCGGCCCTTGAAGAACGAGGACATCTGGGATGTGCGGGAGTGGAATGCCTCATCCTGGGAGCAGATGCGGTGGAGGCAAAGGAATTGAGAATAGGGGATGGAATTTTTGCAGGAAGGTGGGTGGGAGTCAGTGGGCTTGAAATAGACATCGGTTTGTAGGTGGTTGCCTGAGATGGAGAAAGAAAACTCCAAGAAGGTAAGGAATGTGTTGGAGATGGTCCAGGTGAACTTGAGGTTGGGGTGGACGGTGTTAGTGAAATGGATGAACTGTTCGAGCTCCTCTTGGGAGCAAGAGGCTGTGCCAATATAGTCATCAATGTAACGGAGGAAGAGGTGGGGTTTGGGGCCAGTGCAGGTGTGAAAGAGGGGCTGTTCAAAATACCCTACAAAGAGGCAGGCATAGCTTGGGCCCACGCGGGAACCCATGGCCTCCCCCCCTTAGACTGTAGGAAGTGGGAGGAATCGAAAGAGAAGTTGTTGAGGGCAAGGACGAATTCAGCGAGGTGGATGAGGGTGTTGGTGGAGGGGGACTGGTCCGGTCTGTGGGACAGGAAGAAGCGGAGGTCCTTAAGGCATCTGCATGGGGGATGCAGGTGTATAGTGACTGGACGTCCATGGTGAAAGTGAGGTGTTCGGGACCTGGGAATTGGATGTTGTGGAGGGCGTGGGTGGTATCATGGACATAGGTAGGGAGTTCCTGGACCAAGGGGGAGAAACCGGAGTCCAGACAGGTGGAGATGAGTTCGGTGGTGCAGGAACAGGCTGAGACAATACGTCGGCCAGGGCAAGCGGGTTTGTGGATTTTGGGAACGAGAGAGAAGCGGGCGGTGCAGGGTTGAGGAATGATGAAGTTGGAGGCTGTGGATGGGAGGTCCCCTGAGGTGACGAGGTCACGGAGGGCTTGGGAGATGATGGTTTGGTGCTTGGGGGCGGTAGGAGGTGGTGTTGGAGAGTTGGTGTCTGGCCTCAGTGATGTAAAGGTCAGTGCGCCAAACTACAACTGTGCCTCCCTTGTCAGCCATGGTTTCAATAAATAGTGCTACAGAACTTACCTTTTTGACCAGTCTTTATGACACCTCATATTACGGCTGGATAGGTGCTTTGGGACAGGTTCCAATCACATTAACGGCGCTGTAAAAATGAAAGTTATTAACTCCTTACCCAAGATGGCGGCGAACATTTTAAGTGCGGGACCAGGTCACGTGCACCCACATTCACCCTCCGCGGTCCGCTTTCCGCTCCATCCCTCCGCGGCCCTGAGCCCAGCCCAGCCTGAGGGCCTCCCCCGCCCGCGGCCACCCCGAGCCCAGCCTGAGGGACCCCCAACCCCGACTGCGGCCTCCCCGAGCCGCTTGCTGAGGTAGGTGCGGAGCGCGGGCCCCGCGGTGACTGAGTGAAGGATAAGGAGACAGGGTCCAGGGCTCAGGCCCCGGGCCGGTATGGAGTTGAGCTTGCTGGCTGTGAGACTGTCGGCGGGCTGTTGAAGCTTTTCCAGGTCATGCTCAGGCGGTGGCCTACCGGATGTGGAAGTTGATCTTTCTCTCGGCACATGAAAGGGTAATAGACTTCCCCCGGAAAGGCCCCGGGACGCTACCGGCTTCCTGTGGCTCTAAGGGAAGCGGCTGCTCCTTCTTGGTGTTTGGGAACCGGTGGCCCGAGGGAGAAGTGCTCCGTTTGGTTTTACGGCTGGCTTGGTTGTTTATGGCCTCTCGGGAAAGCATTAGTCACTGCCTCTCCATCGGTCTGGGGATTATTGAGGAAAGGCATAGCGATTAAAGAGGGTTCCCATTGTCATAAAGATCTACAGCGCAGTAAAAGGCCCTCTGGCTCAACTCGTCTAATCCCAGTTTCCAGCACTTAGCCCATACCCTTAGCATCGCACTTGTACATCTAAATACGTCTTAAATGTCATGAGGGTTTCTAACTCGGCCATCCTTAGAGGCAGCGAGTTCCTAATTCTGATTAAAACCCGAAAGAACTGCGAATGCTACAAATCAGAGACAAAAAATAAAAATTGCTGGGAAAGCTCGGCAGGTCTGACAGCATCTGTGGAGAAAAATCAAGTGTTAATGTTTCACAGATGTTGCCAGACCAGCTGGGCTTTTCCAGCAATTTCAATTTTTGTCTCTGAGTTCCAAACTCTACCACACTCTGGGTGAAAAAAGTTTTTCTGCACACCAGTGCCAAACCCCGACCTTTAATTTCAACTCTATGCCCCACAGTCATTGATCTCTCCACCGCTTCTTTCTGTCTACCCTGAGTGTGCCCCTCATCATTTTATGCATCACAGTTACCTACACCCTCAATCTCCTGTGCTCTAAGGGAAGCAACCCAATTCTGCCCAAGAGATGGTAGGAACTGTAGAACATTTTCTGAAGAAGGGTCTAGACCTGAAACGTCACCTTTCCTGCTCCTCTGATGCTGCTTGGCCTGCTGCGTTCATCCAGCTCTGCACCTTGTTATCTCCACTCTGTTCAATCTCACTCCACAACTGAAACTTCAGCCAAAGCAGCATCCTGGTAAATGTCTGCTGTCACTCCAGCCTTATCACATCTTCCTATTATGTAGATTGCAAAACTCACAATTCTCATAGCTTTGGTCTAACCAACTTTACATATAGTTGCAGCATAATCTCCCTGCTTTTAAACTCTGTACCACAGCTAATGGTACTATCCCATATGCCTATTAATCACTTTATCCACCTGTCCCGAAACCTCCAGGAACTGATGTACATGTACATCAAAGTTCCTCTGATCCACCGTGCTTTCTAGGATCCTACAGTTCATGTATTCCCTTGCTTGTTTGTCCTGCCCAAGTGCATCACCTAATGTTTATCCAGATTAGCTGATCAGTGGCAAATGGAATTCAATCTGACTAGCGCATGTATATCCTCCTGTAACCTGAGACTATCCTCATCACTAGTTACAATTCCATCATCTCCAAACTTACTGATCGAAACTGCAAGTAGCAAGTGTCCCAGTGCTGACCTGTGTGGAACTTCACTGACAGAAACTTCATGTCAGGAAAAACACCCCTCAACCATCATTCCCTGGTTCCTACCACTCTCCCAATTCTGGATCCCATTTCCAAAATTTCCTCGGATTCCCAAGAGCTGTTCCCTTCTTAACAGTCTCCTATGCCAGACCTTACGAAAAGTCTTGCTGAAGACCAAGTAGATTAGATCAACAACATTGCCCTCATCTACATTTCTGGTCACATCTTTGAAAAATTCTCTCAATTTAGACATGACCCTCCATGCCCTCGGCAAAACCACACTGGACTGTCTTGATTAACCTTGGCCTTTCCAAATGTAGATTGATTCTGTTCCTCAGAGTTGCTTCCAGTAGTTTTCCCACCACTGAGTTTAGATTGGCTGGCCTATAGTTTCTTTGCTTAACCTTTGCTCCTTTCTTGAATAATATTACCACATTTGGTTTGATTTATTATTGTCATGTACTGAGATACAATGAAAAGTATTGTTGTGCAAGCTAACCAGACGTATCATATTTTACACAAGTCCATTAGGGTAATTGAACAGAATACAGGACATAGTGTTACAGGTACAAAGGAAGATCAACTCTAATCACTGAAAGGCCCATTCATAAGTCTAATAACAGTAATGAAAAAGCTGTTCTTAAATATGTTAGATAACAAAGTGTGAAGCTTGATGAACACAGCAGGCCAAGCAGCATCTCAGGAGCACAAAAGCTGACATTTCGGGCCTAGACCCTTCATCAGATGATCCTATTATGTAGATTGCAAAACTCACACAATTCTCATAGCTTTGGTCTAACCAACTTTACATATAGTTGCAGCATAATCTTCCTGCTTTTAAACTCTGTACCACAGCTAATGGTACTATCCCATATGCCTATTAATCACTTTATCCACCATCAGATGATGAAGGGTCTAGGCCCGAAACGTCAGCTTTTGTGCTCCTGAGATGCTGCTTGGCCTGCTGTGTTCATCCAGCTTCACACTTTGTTATCTTGGATTCTCCAGCATCTGCAGTTCCCATTATCTCTGATACATTCTTAAATATGTGAAGTGTTTTCAAACTTTTGTATCTTCTGGCCAATGGAAGAGAATATAACCAGGGTAGGAGGGGTCTTTGATTATGTTGGCTGTTTTCCCAAGACAGCAGGAAGTATAGATGGAGTCAGTGGGAGGAAGACTGTTTTCATGATGAACTCAGCTGCGTTTACAACTCTGCAGTTTCTTGCAGTCTTAGGCAGAGCAGTTGAAGTACAAAGCTGTGATACATCCAGACAGATGCGCCATAAAAAGCATTCTATAAAAATTGATGAATCATTGCGGACATGTCAAATTTCCTTAGCCTTCTGAGAAAATAGAGTTATTGGCGTACTTTCTTGACTGTAGCATTGACATGGATGAAACAGGGTAGATTTTTAGTGATATTTGCTTCTAGGAACTTGAAGCTCTCTGCCTCAGCACCATTGATACAGAGGGGTATGTCCTCTGCTCTGCTTCCTGAAGTCAATGACCAGCATCATTTTTTTTTGTTTACTCGTGTTGAGGGAGAGATTGTTGTCTTTACCACTGTTGCCACTAAGCTGTCTATCTCTTACCTGTACTCTCTGTCTTCCTTGTTTGAGATTAGACCCACTGCGGTGGTATCATCAGCAAAAGTGTAAAAGAGCTGAATTTGGCTAGCCAGTTGAGAGTGTAAAAGGAGTGTAGTAAGGGGCAGAGTACGCAGGAGCAGGGGCATCGGTGTTGAAGATTACTGTGGAGGAGGTGCTGTAGCCTGTCCTTACTGACTGCAGTGTGCAGGTCAGGAAGTCAATCCAATTGTATAGCAGGGAAGAGAGCCCTAGGTTTCTCTACTCCTCCAGAGCTTCTGCTTTAGGCCCTTGGTATCTTCCATAAGCCTCCCTTTCTCTTCTAATCCAATATTGTATATCCCTCGATTTTCAGTGTTCACAGGATTTGCTGGTACGACTTTTTTCTTCATTGAATACGTTGGCCATAATGGGGCGGCAGGGTGGCTTAGTGGTTAGCACTGCAGCCTCATCACCAGGGACCCGGGTTCAATTCCAGTCTTGGGTGACTGACGGTGCAGAGTTTGCACGTTCTCCCCGTGTCTGCGTGGGTTTCCTCCCACAGTCCAAAGATGTGCAGGCTAGGTGGATTGGCCATGCTAAATTGTCAGTAGTGTTCAGGGGTGTGTGGGTTATAGGGGGATGGGTCTGTGTGGGATGCTCCAAGGGGTGGTGTGTGACTTGTTGGGCCAAAGGGCCTGTTTCCACACTGTAGGGAATCTAATGTGCTATCCATATTTCATCGAACAAGGGTTTTACAGTACAGAAGGAGCCTATTTGACCCATCAGGCTTGTACTATCTTGTGAAAGAGCTACCAAGCTAGTTCCATTCTTCAACTCTATCTCTGTAGCCCTCAAAAAAATTCATCACTTCCAAATAAAAATCTGTCTTTTTTTTTGAAACCTCCTATTGAATCCACCTTCACCACTCTCTCAGACAGTGCATTCCCAAATCTTAATAACTCTTTGAGGAAAGAATTTTCTCCTCATCTCGCTCCTAGCTCTCTTGCTGTCAATCTTGTAATTGTGACTCCCACCATTACGGACTACAAACTTGTGGAAATAGAAGAATATCCTTCTTTACCCTGTCAAAATTGTTCACAATTTTGAGCACCTTAAGTTCACCTCTTTAGTCTTCTCAGCTCTGAGGAGAGCAAGCACAATTTCTTTAATCTTGTATCAAAAATCTCTCATTCCTGGTTGTTCTAGTATATCTCCTCTGCACTACTTCTTCTAGGGCTTTAAATAAGCTTATCCTTCCTTAAATAAGGTGTTCAGTTCTGAACACAATGGTCAGACCACATTTGGAGCAGTGATTTGTAGAGGTGTAGCATCACTTCCTTGCTTTTATAGTTTATGCCTCTGTAAATCCAAGGATCCTACAAGCCACCTTAACTGTTTCAACTTGCCTGGCTACTTTCGGTGAATTATGCACTTGAACCCCGAGGTTCCTTGGCTCCTGTATCCCCCTCAAAGTTGTATCACTGAACCTGTATTGCTCACCTATACCTACCACCTATTTTCTATCTTTAGCCAGCTTCTACTCTGTGCTGCAAAGGATCCATTTCGGTGAAAACTTCCTGTCAATAGCTGTATGATTTTGCCTCTTACCTCTCTCTGCAATCTAGGGTTCATACCATCCAGGGTCTGGCAAACGTTTTAGCAATGCTTCATCTATCACGATCTGCTCAGTTGCTCACCACCCAAATTTGTCACTGGGCCATTGTTGCCATCTTCAAGTATATTTGAAGAACACATTCCAGTTTGTTTTAGTGTAGCCTGCCATCCTTTCCTCTTGCTTCCTTTTAGCCAGCCTGTTCCAGTCTTAGCCTGCGTTATCTACAAATCACTGCTCCAAATGTTATCCTTTCTTCGTTATCCTGCTACTGTAGCTTTGAATACCCTGTGTTTATTTCTCATCAATCCGTTCCTAGCTTGCACCCTATTCATCTCTCTTTTCAAAGTCTCCTTTTTTTAAGAAATTACTGTTTTATGTACCAAAATGTTTCTAATCAAATTGACCCACTAAAACCTGTACTTTTTCAGTCTGGGATCTTAATTTATTTTTTGATTTTTATCCTTTCCCAACCTAATATTTCATAGAATCCCTACAGTGTGGAAACAGACTATTTGGTCCAATAAGTCCACATCCACTCACTAAAGAGCATCCCACCCAGACTCATCCCTTCTACCCCATGCATTTCCCATGGCCAATCCACCTAACCTCTTTTGCCCCTTACCTCTATCTACAATCTAGGGTTCATCCCATCCGGGGTCTGGCAAACTTCTTTAACTGGAGTGCTGCCAGCCTTTTTAGCGGTGCTTCATCTATCACTATCTGCTCAGTTGCTCACCACCCATCTTTGGACTGAGGGAGGAATCTACATCACCCAGAGGAAACCTATGCAGACAAAGGGAGAATGTGCAAACTCCACATAGTCAGCCAAGGCTGGAGTTGAACCCATGTCCCTGGCGCTGTGAGGCAGCAGTGCCAACCACTATAATTATGTTATGATTGCCATTTCTCAAATGCTCCCCCTACAATGACAGTCCTCAGAGGGCTTGCCTCTTTTCCTAGGAACAGATCCACCACAGCTTCCTCCCTATAGGACTGAAAATGTACTGTTCTGGATCATTCTCCTGCACGCATTGCAGGAATTTCTCCCATCCTGTGCCTCATGCTACAACTTTTTACCCTGTCTACCATCAGGTAAATGAATTACCAACTATCACAGCCTTGCTTGCCCAGCAGGTTTTCATAATAGGACCATAAGATATAGGATTGGAAGTAAGGCCGTTCGGCCCATCAAGTCCACTCCGCCATTTAAATCATGACTGATGGGCATTTCAACTCCACCTCCCTGCACACTCCCCGTAGCCCTTGATTCCTTCTGAGATCAAGAATTTGTCGATCTCTGCCTTGAAGGCATCCAACGTCCCTGCGTCCACTGCACTCCGTGGCAATGAATTCTACAAGCCCACCACTCTCTGGCTGAAGAAATGTCGTCTCATTTCAGTTTTAAATTTGCCCCCTCTAATTTTACGGCTGTGCCCATGAGTCCTAGTCTGCCCACCTAACGGAAACAACTTCCTAGCGTCCACCACTTCTAAACCATGCGTTATCTTGTAAGTTTCTATTAGATCTCCCCTCAACCTTCGAAACTCTAATGAGTACAATCCCAGGATCCTTAGCCGTTCAGCATACGTTAAACCTACCATTCCAGGGATCATCCGTGTGAATCTTCGCTGGACACGCTCCAGGGCTAGTATGTCCTTCCTGAGGTGTGGGGCCCAAAATTGGACACAGTATTCTAAATGGGGCCTCACTAGAGCTTTATAAAGCTTCAAAAGCACATCGCTGCTTTTAGATTCCAACCCTTTTGAGATAAACGACAACATTACATTCGCTTTCTTAATTACAGACTCTACCTGCAAGTTAACCTTTAGAGAATCCTGGACCAACACTCCCAAATCCCTTTGTACTTCTGCTTTGCGAATTTTCTCACCATTTAGAAAATAGTCCATGCCTGTATTCTTTTTTTCTAAAGTGCAAAACCTCACATTTACTCACATTGAATTTCATCAGCCATTTCCTGGACCACTCTCCAAAACTGTCTAAATCTTTCTGCAGCTTCCCCACTTCTTCAGTACTACCTGCCTGTCCACCTATCTTTGTATCATCGGCAAACTTCGCCAGAATGCCCCCAGTCCCTTCATCCAGATCATTAATGTATAAGGTGAACAGCTGCGGCCCCAACACTGAACCCTGCAGGACACCACTCGTCACTGGTTGCCATTCCGAAAAAGAGCCTTTTATCCCAACTCTCTGCCTTCTGTCAGACAGTCAATCCTCAATCCAAGCCAATAGCTCACCTTGAATACCATGGGCCCTCACCTTGCACAGCAGCCTCCTGTGAGGCCCCGTATCAAAGGCCTTTCGGAAGCCTAGATAGCTAACATCGACTGGGTTTCCCTGGTCCAACATACTTTTTACCTCTTCAAAGAATTCTAACAGGTTTGTCAGGCATGACCTCCCCTTAGCAAATCCATGCTGACTTGTTCGAACCTGACCCTGCACTTCCAGGAATTTAGAAATCTCATCCTTAACGATGGATTCTAGAATTTTACCAACTACCGAGGTTAGGCTAATCGGCCTATAATTTTCCATCTTTTGCCTTGATCCTTTCTTAAACAAGGGGGTTACAACAGAAATTTTCCAATCATCTGGGACTTTCCCTGACTCCAGTGACTTTTGAACGATCACGACCAAAGCCTCCGCTATTTCCTCAGCCACCTCCCTCAGAACTCTAGAATGTAGCCCATCGGGGCCAGGAGATTTATCAATTTTTAGACCTTTTAGCTTTTCTAGCCCTTTCTCTTTTGTAATGCCTACCATACTCAACTCTGCCCTCTGGCTCTCCCTAGTTGTTGGCATACTTCCACTATGAAGACTGATGCAAAGTACTTATTAAGTTCTTCAGCTATTTCCTTATCTCCCATCACTAGCCTTCTAGCATCAATTTGGAGCGGCCCAATATCTACGTTTGCCTCTTGTTTGTTTCTTATTTATTGAAAGAAGCTTTTACTATCATTTCTAATATTACTAGCAAGCCTACCTTCATATTTGATCCTCTCCTTCCTTATTGTTCTCTTTGTTATCCTCTGTGTGTTTTTGTAGCCTTCCCAATCTTCTGATTTCCCAGTGCTCTTGGCCACTTTATAGGCTGTCTCTTTTTCTTTGATATATTTCCTGACTTCCTTTGTCAGCCATGGCTGTCTAATCCCACCCCGGATAATCTTTCTTTTCTTTGGGATGAACCTCTGTACTGTGCCCTCAATTACACCCAGAAACTCCTGCCATTGTTGGTCCACTGTCTCCCCTGCTAGGCTCTGCTTCCAGTCGATTTTCGGCAATTCCCCTCTCATACCCCTGTAATGACCTTTATTTAACTGTAATACCATTACATCCGATTTTGCCTTCTCTCTTTCAAACTGCAGACTGAACTCTACCATATTATGATCGCTGCCTCTTAAGTGTTCCCTTACTTTAAGGTCTTTTATAAAGTCTGGCACATTACATAGCACTAAGTCAAAAACTAAGCAAAGATGATTCTCGATAGGAGTGAGAGAGACAGGGTAGTTGTCTTGAGGGACTTCAACTTTCCAAATATTGACTGGGAACACTATAGATCGAGTACAATAGGTGGGTCAGTTTTTGCCCAGTGTGTGCAGGAGGGCTTCCTGACTCAGTATGTAGATAGGCCAACAAGGGCCGAAGCCACATTAGATTTGCTACTGGGTAATGAGCCCGGCCAGGTGATAGATTTGGAAGTAGGTGAGCACTTTGGTGATAGCGATCACAATTCTGTTATGTTTACTTTAGTGATGGAAAGGGATAGGTGTATGCCACCGGACAAGAGTTATAGCTGGGGGAAAGGCAATTACGATGAGATTAGGCAAGATTTAGGGAGCATAGGATGGAGAAGGAAACTGCAGGGGATGGGCACATTAGAAATGTGGAGTTTATTCAAGGAAAAGCTCCTGTGTGTCCTAGATAAGTATGTACCTGTCAGGCAGGGAGGAAGCTGTAGAGCGCGGGAGCCGTGATTTACGAAGGAGGTAGGATCTCTGGTCAAGAGGAAGAAGGCAGCTTATGTTCGGATGAGATGTGAAGGCTCAGTTAGGGCACTTGAGGGCTATGAGGTAGCCAGGAAAGACCTAAAGAGAGAGCTCAGAAGAGCCAGGAGGAGACATGAGAAGTTGTTGGCAGATAGGATCAGGGTAAACCCTAAGGCTTTCTATAGGTATTTAAGGAATAAAAGAATGATGAAAGTAAGATTAGGACCAATCAAGGATAGTAGTGGTAAGTTGTGTGTGGAGTCAGATGAGATAGGAGAGGCGCTAAATGAATATTTTTCAACAGTATTCACTCTAGAAAACGACAATATTGTCGAGGAGAATACTGAGATACAGGCTACTAGACTATGTGGGATCGAGGTTCACAAGGAAGTGGTATTAGAAATCCTACAGAGTGTGAAGATAGATAAGTCCCCTGGACCAGGTGGGATTTATCCTCGGATCCTCTGGGAAGCCAGGGAGGAGATTGCCGAGCCTTTGGCATTGATCTTTAACTTGTCATTGTCCACAGGAATAGTGCCAGATGACTGGAGGATAGCAAATGTGGTTCCCCTGTTCAAGAAGGGGAGTAGAGACAACCCTGGTAATTACAGACCAGTGAGCCTTACCTCAGTTGTTGGTAAAGTGTTGGAAAAGGTTATAAGGGATAGGATTTATAATCATCTAGAAAAGAATAAATTGATTAGGGATAGTCAGCACGGTTTTGTGAAGGGAAGGTCGTGCCTCACAAAACTTATTGAGTTCTTTGAGAAGTTGACCAAACAGGTAGATGAGAGTAAACCGGTTGATGTGGTGTATATGGATTTCAGCAAGGCGTTCGATAAGGTTCCCCACAATAGGCTATTGTACAAAATGCGGAGGAATGGAATTGTGGGAGATATAGCAGTTTGGATCAGAAATTGGCTTGCTGAAAGAAGACAGAGGGTGGTAGTTGATGGGAAATGTTCATCGTGGAGACCAGTTACTAGTGGTGTACCACAGGGGTCGGTGTTGGGTCCACTGTCGTTTGTCATTTTTCTAAATGACCTGGATGAGGGCGTAGAAGGATGGGTTAATAAATTTGCAGACGACACTAAGGTCGGTGGAGTTGTAGATAGTGACGAAGGATGCTGTAGGTTGCAGAGAGACATAGATAAGCTGCAGAGCCGGGCTGAGAGGTGGCAAATGGAGTTTATAACATAGAACATAGACAAAGAACGTTACAGCACAGTACAGGCCCTTCGGCCCTCGATGTTGTGCCGACCTGTCATTCCGGTCTCAAGCCCATCTGACCTACGCTATTCCATGTACATCCATATGCTTGTCCAATGACAAATTAATGTACCTAAAGTTGGAAAATCTACTACTGTTGCAGGCAAAGCGTTCCATTCCCTTACTACTCTCTGAGTAAAGAAACTACCTCTGACATCTGTCCTATATCTTTCACCCCTCAATTTAAAGCTATGCCCCCTCGTGCTCGCTGTCACCATCCTAGGAAAAAGGCTCTCCCTATCCACCCTATCTAACCCTCTGATTATTTTATATGTTTCAATTAAGTCATCTCTCAACCTTCTTCTCTCTAATGAAAACAGCTTCAAGTCCCTCAGCCTTTCCTCGTAAGCCCTTCCCTCCATACCAGGCAACATCCTAGTAAATCTCCACTGCACCCTTTCCAAAGCTTCCACGTCCTTCTTGTAATGCAGTGACCAGAACTGTACACAATACTCCAAGTGCGGCCGCACCAGAGTTTTGTACAGCTTCACCATAACCTCCTTGGTTCCGGCACTGGATCCCTCTATTAATAAAAGCTAAAACACTGTATGCCTTCTTAACATCCATGTCAACCTGGGTGGCAACTTTCAAGGATCTGTGTACATGGGCACCGAGATCTCTCTGCTCATCTACACTACTAAGAATCTTACCATTAGCCCTAAGCTTTGCCTTCTGGTTACTCCTACCAAAGTGCATCACCTCACCCTTGTCTGCATTAAACTCCATTTGCCACCTCTCAGCTCAGCTCTGCAGCTTATCTATGTCTCTCTGCAACCTGCAGCATCCTTCAAAGTAAGCAGCAAGCAGCAAACCTCTTCAATGCCACTGCATACAGTTTCCAATCACAAAACAACCTTCAACAATGATTCTTTACCTCCTGCCACTAAATGAATATGAATCCAAATTTGCCAAATTGCCCTTAATTGCATGGATTCCTACCTTGGTGTCCTTTTCAAAAGCCTTACTGAAGTCCATGTAGACAAAACACTGTACTACCTTCATTAACACACCTAATCACCTCCTCAAAAATATTCCATTAAACCCATCAGATATGACAAAGCCATGTTGACTACATGTGATTAATTTATGCCTCTCCAAATCAAGATTAATTCTAACCTTCAGATTTTATTCCAATAATTTCTCGACCATTAGACCCAGCAGCATCTCAGGAGCACAAAAGCTGACGTTTCAGGCCTAGACCCTTCTTCAGAGAGGGGGATGGGGTGAGGGTTCTGGAATAAATAGGGACAGAGGGGGAGGCGGACCAAAGATGGAGAGAAAAGAAGATAGGTGGAGAGGAGAGTATAGGTGGGGAGGTAGGGAGGGGATAGGTCAGTCCAGGGAAGACAGACAGGTCAAGGAGGTGGGATGAGGTTAGTATGTAGGAGATGGAGGTGCGGCTTGGGGTGGGAGGAAGGGATGGGTGAGAGGAAGAACAGGTTAGGGAGGCAGAGACAGGCTGGACAGGTTTTGGGATGCAGTGGGTGGAGGGGAAGAGCTGGGCTGGCTGTGTGGTGCAGTGGGGGGAGGGGATGAACTGGCTGGTTTTGGGATGCGGTGGGGGAAGGGGAGATTTTGAAGCTGGTGAAGTCCACATTGATACCATTGGGCTGCAGGGTTCCCAAGCGGAATATGAGTTGCTGTTCCTGCAACCTTTGGGTAGCATCATTGTGGCACTGCAGGAGGCCCATGATGGACATGTCATCTAAAGAATGGGAGGGGGAGTTGAAATAGTTCGTGACTGGGAGATGCAGTTGTTTATTGCAAACCGAGCAGAGGTGTTCTGCAAAGCGGTCCCCAAGCCACCGCTTGGTTTCACCAATGTAGAGGAAGCCACACCGGGTACAATGGATACAATATACCACATTGGCAGATGTGCAGGTGAACCTCTGCTTAATATGGAAAGTCATCTTGGGGCATGGGATAGGGGTGAGGGAGGAGGTGTGGGGGCAAGTGTAGCATTTCCTGTGGTTGCAGGGGAAGGTGCCGGGTGTGGTGGGGTTTGAGGGCGGTGTGGTGGGGTTGGAGGGCAGTGTGGAGCGAACAAGGGAGTCACGGAGAGAGTGGTCTCTCCGGAAAGCAGACAAGGGTGGGGATGGTAAAATGTCTTGGGTGGTGGGGTCGGATTGTAGATGGCGGAAGTGTCGGAGGATGATGCGTTGTATCCGGAGGTTGGTGGGGTGGTGTGTGAGAACGAGGGGGATCCTGTTTGGGCGGTTGTGGCGGGGGCGGGGTGTGAGGGATGTGTTGCGGGAAATGCAGGAGACGCGGTCAAGGGCGTTCTCGACCACTGTGGGGGGAAAGTTGCGGTCCTTGAAGAACTTGGACATCTGGGATGTGCGGGAGTAGAATGCCTCATCGTGGGAGCAGATGCGGCGGTGGCGGAGGAATTGGGAATAGGGGATGGAATTTTTGCAGGAGTGTGGGTGGGAGGAGGTGTATTCTAGGTAGCTGTGAGAGTCGGTGGGCTTGAAATGGACATCAGTTACAAGCTGGTTGCCTGAGATGGAGACTGACAGGTCCAGGAGGGTGAGGGATGTGCTGGAGATGGCCCAGGTGAACTGAAGGTTGGGGTGGAAGATGTTGGTGAAGTGGATGAACTGTTCGAGCTCCTCTGGGGAGCAAGAGGCGGCGCCGATACAGTCATCAATGTAACGGAGGAAGAGGTGGGGTTTGGGGCCGGTGAAGGTGCGGAAGAGGGATTGTTCCACGCAACCTACAAAGAGGCAGGCATAGCTGGGGGCCTATGCGGGTGCCCATGGCCACCCCCTTTGTCTGTAGGAAGTGGGAGGAATCGAAAGAGAAGTTGTTGAGGGTGAGGACGAGTTCGGCTAGGCGGATGAGGGTGTCGGTGGAGGGGGACAGTTCCAGTTACAACACCACACACACCACCCTCACCGCTGCTGCTGCCGCCGCCCACCCAGCTCATCCCACCGCCGACGGAACCCCGCCCATGGCCCTCACCGACGGAACCCCGCCAACGGCCGACGACCTCATCGTTCCGCCCACAATCTCCACAGCCAGCAATCCCACAGTGGACAGCCACACGGAGCCCTGCCGCATTTTCACCTTCCCCCCAGGCCTAGCACTGACTGAGGATGAACGGTCAGTCCTAAGCAAGGGGCCCACCTTTGTCCCCCTCCACCCACACATCAACGAATACCAGTCACATTTGGGCATAGAGCAGTTTTTCCGCCGCCTTCGTCTCCACGCTTACTTCTTCAACCGGGAACTTAACCCTCCCTCCACTGATCCCTTCGCCCGCTTCCAACACAAGTCCTCCTCCTGGACACCAACCCCAGGCCTCCTACCCTCCGTCGACCTCTTCATCTCCAACTGCTGTCGAGACATTAACCGCCTCAACCTCTCCACCCCTCTCACCCACTCCAACCTCTCCCCCGCAGAACGGGCAGCCCTCCGCTCCCTCTGCCCCCAACCCCAACCTCACCCTCAAACCCGCAGGCAAGGATGGCGCACTGACCTCTACATCGCTGAGGCCAAACGCCAACTCTCCGATACCTTCTCCTACTGCCCCCTTGATCATGACCCCCCACCCCACCCGCCCCGAGCACCAAACCAACATCTGCAACACCATTCATGACCTCATCACCTCAGGGGACCTCCCACCCACAGCCTCCAACTTCATTGTTCCCCAACCCCGCACGGCCCGTTTCTATCTCCTTCCGAAAATCCACAAAACTGCCTGCCCTGGTCGACCCATTGTCTCAGCCTGTTCCTGCCCCACTGAACTCATCTCCACCTGTCTGGACTCCATTTTCTCCCCTTTGGTCCAGGAACTCCCCACCTCCGTCCGTGACACCACCCACACCCTCCACCTCCTTCAGAACTTCCAATTCCCTGGGCCCCAACACCTCATTTTCACCATGGACGTCCAGTCCCTGTACACCTGTATTCCACATGCAGATGGCCTCAAGGCCCTCCGCTTCTTCCTGTCCTGCAGGCCCGACCTGTCCCCCTCCACCGACACCCTCATCCGCCTAGCTGAACTCGTCCTCACACTCAACAACTTCTCTTTTGACTCCTCCCACTTCCTACAGACAAAGGGGGTGGCCATGGGCACCCGCATAGGCCCCAGCTATGCCTGCCTGCCTCATTGTAGGTTACGTGGAACAGTCCCTCTTCCGCACCTACACCGGCCCCAAACTCCACCTCTTCCTCCGTTACATTGATGACTGTATCGGCGCCGCCTCTTGCTCCCCAGAGGAGCTCGAACAGTTCATCCACTTCACCCACCAACACCTTCCACCCCAACCTTCAGTTCACCTGGGCCATCTCCAGCACATCCCTCACCCTCCTGGACCTGTCAGTCTCCATCTCAGGCAACCAGCTTGTAACTGATGTCCATTTCAAGCCCACCGACTCCCACAGCTACCTAGAATACACCTCCTCCCACCCACCCTTCTGCAAAAATTCCATCCCCTATTCCCAATTCCTCCGCCTCTGCCGCATCTGCTCCCACGATGAGGCATTCTACTCCCGCACATCCCAGATGTCCAAGTTCTTCAAGGACCGCAACTTTTCCCCCGACAGTGTTCGAGAACGCCCTTGACCGCGTCTCCCGCATTTCCCGCAACACATCCCTCACACTCCGCCCCCGCCACAACCGCCCAAACAGGATCCCCCTCGTTCTCTCACACCTCCCCACCAACCTCCGGATACAACGCATCATCCTCCGACACTTCCGCCATCTACAATCCGACCCCACCACCCAAGACATTTTTCCATCCCCACCCTTGTCTGCTTTCCGGAGAGACCACTCTCTCCGTGACTCCCTTGTTCGCTCCACACTGCCCTCGAACCCCACCACACCCGGCACCTTCCCCTGCAACCACAGGAAATGCTACACTTGCCCCCACACCACCTCCCTCACCCCTATCCCAGGCCCCAAGATGACTTTCCATATTAAGCAGAGGTTCACCTGCACATCTGCCAATGTGGTATATTGTATCCATTGTACCCGGTGTGGCCGCCTCTACATTGGTGAAACCAAGCGGAGGCTTGGGGACCGCTTTGCAGAACACCTCTGCTCGGTTTGCAATAAACAACTGCACCTCCCAGTCGCGATCCATTCCAACTCCCCCTCCCATTCTTTAGATGACATGTCCATCATGGGCCTCCTGCAGTGCCACAATGATGCCACCCGAAGGTTGCAGGAACAGCAACTCATATTCCGCTTGGGAACCCTGCAGCCCAATGGTATCAATGTGGACTTCACCAGTTTCAAAATCTCCCCTTCCCCCACCGCATCCCAAAACCAGCAAGTTCATCCCCTACCCCCACTGCACCACACAGCCAGCCCAGCTCTTCCCCTCCACCCACTGCATCCCAAAACCAGTCCAGCCTGTCTCTGCCTCCCTAACCTGTTCTTCCTCTCACCCATCCCTTCCTCCCACCCCAAGCCGCACCTCCATCTCCTACCTACTAACCTCATCCCACCTCCTTGACCTGTCTGTCTTCCCTGGACTGACCTATCCCCTCCCTACCTCCCCACCTATACTCTCCTCTCCACCTATCTTCTTTTCTCTCCATCTTTGGTCCGCCTCCCCCTCTGTCCCTATTTATTCCAGAACCCTCACCCCATCCCCCTCTCTGAAGAAGGGTCTAGGCCTGAAACGTCAGCTTTTGTGCCCCTGAGATGCTGCTGGGCCTGCTGTGCTCATCCAGCCTCACATTTTATTATCTTGGATTCTCCAGCATCTGCAGTTCCCATTATCACTCATTTCTCGACCAGTGATGTTAGACTCGCTGGCCTAGTTCACAGGCTTAGTCCTACCACCCTTCTCCAGTAATGATACGACATTAGCTGTCGTCCAGTCCTCTGACATTTCTCTGGCAGCCAGAGAGGAATTGGAAATCAATGTTAAAGCCTCAACAATCTCCTTCCTGTCTGTCACAACAGCCTAGGATACTTCTGAAAATTACCACCCTTAATAGATAAATGACTCTCTACTGCAGTCTCATGCCACTCTTGAGACAAAACAATTTACATTTGTCTCATTTGCAGCATTGAAAATGTAGGTAGACAAATTTCAGGGAAGTGTAACAGTAATAGGGTAGTGATAGTGTAGGATTTCAACATCCCCAACATCATCTGGGGTAGGCATTGTGTGAAAAGTTTACAGGGAGCTGAATTCTTAAAGTGTATGCAGGACAGCTTTTTAAACTAACATGCAGAAAGCAACATAAGAAAGGGACTAGTCTTGGGCTTAATTTTAAGTAGGGAAGCTGGCTAAGTAGTTGAAATATCAGTAGGAGACATTTTATAGGCAATTATAACTGTTAGATTCTTAATTCCAGAAAAGGACAAGGTTGGGCCTGAAATCAAAGCTCTCAACTGGAGAAAGTCTGATTTTAATAATCAAATACAATTTCACCGGAGTGGATTGACAGCAGGTAATTTCAGATAAATTTGTCTCAGAACAGTGGGATGCATTCAAGAAGGAAAGAGAATATAGACCTGCAAATACAGTGAAGCAGAAGAAAGCATTTGTAGGCATATTAGAGACATATGATAAGACATCTTGGGATTTCCAACCTCTCTAATAATGAGAAAATTAGCATCAAGGCACTTTATCTAAATGCTCATAGTATTCGCAACAAAGTAGATGAATTAACAGCACAAATCCTCTTGAATGATTATGATGTGGTAGGCATCACAGAGACATGGTTGCAGGGAGTTCAGGACTGGCAGTTAAACATCCAGGGATTCACAACATATCGAAAAGACAGGGAGGTGGGCAGAGGGGGTGGGGTTGCCTTGTTAGTTAAGAATGGAATTAAATCTACGGCACTGAATGACATGGGTCAGAAGATGTGGAGTCTGTGTGGGTGGAATTGAGGAACCACAAAGGCAAAAAAACTATAATGGAGTTATGTACAGACCTCCTAACAGTGATCAGGACCAGGGGCGCAAGATGCACCGAGAAATAGATAGGGCATGTCAGAAAGGCAAGGTCACGGTGATCATGGGGTCTTCAATACGCAGGTGGATTGGGTGAATAATGTTGCCGGTGGATCCAAAGAAAAGGAATTCATGGAATGTTTGCAGGATGGCTTTTTGGAACAGCTTGTAATGGAGCCCACAAGGGAGCAGGCTATTCTGGACTTAGAACAGAGAACATAGAACATTACAGCACAGTACAGGCCCTTCGGCCCTCGATGTTGTGCCGACCTGTCATACCGATCTGAAGCCCATCTAACCTATACTATTCCACGTACGTCCGTATGCTTATCCAATGACGACTTAAATGTACTTAAAGTTGGCGAATCTACTATCGTTGCAGGCAAAGCGTTCCGTTCCCTTACTACTCTCTGAGTAAAGAAACCACCTCTGACTTCTGTCCTATATCTTTCACCCCTCAATTTAAAGCTACGCCCCCTCGTGCTCGCCGTCACCATCCTAGGATAAAGGGTCTCCCTATCCACCCTATCTAACCCTCTGATTATTTTATATGTTTCAATTAAGTCACCTCTCAACCTTCTTCTCTCTAACGAAAACAGCCTCAAGGCCCTCAGCCTTTCCTTGTAATACCTTCCCTCCATACGAGGCAACATCCTAGTAAATCTCCTCTGCACCCTTTCCAAAGCTTCCATATCCTTATTGTAATGCGGTGACCAGTACTGTACACAATACTCCAAGTGTGGCCGCACCAGAGTTTTGTACAGCTGCAGCATAACCTCTTGGTTCTGGAACTCAATCCCTCTATTAATAAAAGCTGAAACACTGTATGCCTTCTTAACAGCCCTGTCAACCTGGGTGGCAACTTTCAAGGATCTGTGTACATGGACGCTGAGATCTCTCTGCTCATCTACACTACTAAGAATCTTACCATTCGCCCTGTACTTTGCCTTCCGGTTACTCCTACCAAAGTGCATCACCTCACATTTGTCCGCATGTTGTACAAAATGCAGAGGAATGGAATTGGGAGATATAGCAGTTTGGATCGGAAATTGGCTGGCTGAAAGAAGACAGAGGGTGGTAGTTGATGGGAAATGTTTAGAACATTACAGCACAGTACAGGCCCTTCGGCCGTTGATGTTGTGCCGACCTGTCATACCGATCTCAAGCCCATCTAACCTACACTATTCCATGTACGTCCATATGCTCATCCAATGACGACTTAAATGTACCTAAAGTTTGTGAATCTACTACCGTTGCAGGCAAAGCGTTCCATTCCCTTACTACTCTCTGAGTAAAGAAACCACCTCTGACATATCTTTCACCCCTCAATTTAAAGCTATGCCCCCTCGTGCTCGCCGTCACCATCCTAGGAAAAAGGCTCTCCCTGTCCACCCTATCTAACCATCTGATTATTTTATATGTTTCAATTAAGTCACCTCTCAACCTTCTCTCTAATGAAAACAGCCTCAAGTCGCTCAGCCTTTCCTCGTAAGACCTTCCCTCCATACCAGGCAACATCCTAGTAAATCTCCTCTGCACCCTTTCCAAAGCTTCCACATCCTTCTTATAATGCAGTGACCAGAACTGTATGCAATACTCCAAGTGCGGTCGCACCAGAGTTTTGTACAGCTGCAGCATACCCTCTTGGTTCCGGAACTCGATCCCTCTATTAATAAAAGCTAAAACACTGTATGCCTTCTTAACAGCCCTGTCAACCTTTGCCAGACTTTAATTTAGCCAAGTCAAAAATCACATGACACCAGAATATAGTCTAACAAGTTTATTTGAAAACACAAGCTTTTGGAGCGTTGCTCCTTTATCAGTTGTTAGTGAAAGAGGAGGTATCAAGATGTGGAATTTATAAGTAAAAGGTCAAAAGATCATACAAGTGATGCAAATGTATGGAAATAAACCCAAAATGGCTGGCTCATTCCTGCCTGTTAAATATTTAATCAGTTAGAAAGGAGATGCAGGTTTTGATTGATTAAAACGCAAATCTCAGAATTTCTTTCAAGTCGCTGCCCCGAGATAACTAAAGATTTTACTGGTGTAAACAAGAGGTGTGAGGCCTTGTCTAGAATCTGTGTTTTAAACTGGAGTCAGACTGTATTTATTTCCAAAGCAGGAATTTGTAAAATGCCCCATTGACTGTGTGCTTTTTGAACAAAATAGAATGTGTCTGTTTTAATTAACTCCTTATGAACTGGCATTCTTGATGTACTGTCAATTCTGCTATAACACATATTCAGTCAACGCAAATTGGCTGTAATGTGATTGATGAATAGGGGAGAGATAATGGGAACTGCAGATGCTGGAGAATTCCAAGATAATAAAATGTGAGGCTGGATGAACACAGCAGGCCAAGCAGCATCTCAGGAGCACAAAAGCTGACGTTTCGGGCCTAGATCCTTCATCTCTGATGAAGGGTCTAGGCCCGAAACATCAGCTTTTGTGCTCCTGAGATGCTGCTTGGCCTGCTGTGTTCATCCAGCCTCACATTTTATTATGATGAATAGGGGAACTCTGTTTCGAAAATGCAAACTTGTGTGGGCTGTAACGTGATTCCATCGGTGCACCGAGTACGCGTCGCCATCACATGATAGTTTAGTGGGCTTTGTCGTGAAGTGCGTTTCAAATGAGGTAAAGTACAAACTCCATCCCCTGTCAAATCATCTTGACTTTTTTTTTCAAGGTAATGTGTTAAATTTACTTTTTCATTATTATTTACGAAGTAAACATTTATTCAAATTGTGCTATCTTTGTGTTAGGCTTTTGAGTGTTTTTGTTTTGTTTTGGTGGTCTGCCTGTAACCCCACTTTTCCTATAGGCCCTGTTATTTCTATAGCACAATCTTCTATAACGTAATGTTGTATAGCAATGCAACTATTGTGTTATAGCAGAAGTGACTGCTGATTAAAAATTATATGCCTCAAATACAGTTAAGTTTACTGTATTATTCTGTCTGATTATTATAGTTTGTAAAATTTATTTAACTCAATGTAAATATCCTTGTTCAATCAAATGGCCACTTGAAATATCAACGGTTGATTCATTTTAAGTCAATTTCTCCTAAAATGCTACATCTTCTATGATGCCAGAGTAGACAGTTGAGGTTGCGGGTGAGAAGGATTCCTGCCAATAAGTTTTATTAAAGGCAAATCTTCATTACTATTTATGCGATTCATACTGTAAATAAAGTACAGCAGTGATGTGTATATCCCTGAATTGTGCTTCTATTACATTGATTATGTGGACTTCTTGATTATCTAAAATATTTGATCAGCATACTCCTGCTCCTTAGGTCCCATTAATAAAAAGTTTACTATACTGGTAAAGAAAGAGTAAACAATGAATGGTGAGACACCAGGCTACACAGAGCATCAGAGAGACCCTGATGTGCACATCCAGCAATCCTTGAAGGTAACAGGGCGGCTGGATCAGGGGATTAAGAAGGCATATTGGACATGTTAACTTTAATAGCAATAGCAATAAATACAAGAGCAGGGAGGTTAGGATGGGGCTATTTAAGATGTTAAGTAGCCAGTGTGCTGTTTAGATTGGCGCGTTATAGGAAGGATATGACTGCATTAGAGAGGAGGTAGAAGAAATTCACCAGCATGTTACTTAGGCTGGAGCATTTCAGTTATGAAGAGAGACTAGATAGGCTGAGGACCTTTTTCTTTTGAGCAGAGAAAGCCAAGGAAAGACCTGACTGAGGAGTGCAAAAATATGAATCGTAGAGTCCCTACAGTGCAGAAAGAGGCCATTCGGCCATCAAGTCTCACCGACCCTCCAAACCCCATATTTACCATGGCTAACCAACCTAGCCCTCACAGGAAACTGTGGGGGTGGCACAGCAGCTCAGTTGTTAGCACTGCTGTCTTCGCACCAGGGACGTGGGTTCGATTCCACCCTCGGGTGACTGTCTGTGTGGAATTTGCACATTCTCCCAGTGTCTGCGTGGGTTTCCTCTGGGTACTCCTGGTTTCTTCCCACAGTCCAAAGATTGCAGACCAGGTGCATTGACCAGTCTAAATTCCCCATATCAGGGATGTGTAGTTTAGGTGGGAGTGGGTCTCAGTGGGATCCTCTGAGAGTCAGTGTGGACTTGTTGGGCCAAAGTGCCTGCTTCCACACTGTAGGCAGTCTAAGAATACTAAGAAAAAACTGGAGCAGCCAAAGGAAGCCCACGCAGACATGGGGAGAATGTCTGTGTGGAGTCTGCACGCTCAGCCAAACCTGCAATTGAATCTGGGTTCCTGGTGCAGTGAAGCAGCAGTGCAAACCATTGAGTTCCCATTGCCACTGTTACCCAAATGTGACAAGCATGCTCAGGGCAGATAAGGAGACCATTTTCCCATTAGTGGAGTAAATAACCAGTGACACTGATTTAATATAAGGGGCAGGAATGTTAGAGGGGCTGTGAGGAAGAACGTATAATCTAAAGGGTGGTGGGTATCTGGAAGTGACTGCCTGGAAGGGCTGTAAAGGCAGGAAGTCTCACAACATTCCAGAAGTATTTAGCCGAGCACTTGAAGCACCAAGTAAGGTTATGGACCAAGTTCTGGAAATTGGGACGAAAGTACTTCAACGCCTGATGATTGATGAGGACACAATGGACCAAAGGGACTCTTTCCATCGCTGTCACACGCTGACTTGGTGCCATCCAGTCTTTATCTAATTACAAATCACAACTTTGCAACGGTGATCATAGCTGAATATCTAGTTGACTTTCCTGCTGATTCCTTTCCTCCACTGGGTGCTGAGGATAGTTGCAGCAACACTGACTTTGTGTCAAATCTGGAACCTATACTTAGCTAGTCTTTATCTTGAGACCTTAAACTATTAGCAGAGTTGAATGTGTAAGTGTTGCTGTACATCTGTACCAAAGATCTTACCGCATAACTCAAGCAGCATTTTCTTTGTGTGTAAAAATGCAATAAGACTGTATTTGACAGAATATAAAGTCAATGTTAAATATTTTTTGTAAATATATGAATTAGGTGCAGGAACAAGTAGCTTAAAAGCTCTTAAGCTCCCTGAACGTGCTCTACCATTTAGTACACTCTTGGCTGATTTGATTGTAACCTAAAATCTGCATTTCAATTAGCCTGAAGATGTTTCATCCCATTGTTTAACAAGAATCTATTTACCTCTGTCATAAAAATATTCAAGGATTTGACTTTTTGATCATTGAGCACAAGTTCCAGCCTCTTCATGTCTACTACATCAAGACTGCCCAGGATCTTTATGCTTCAACCAAGTCATCTATTCTTCCAGCCTCTGCTGAAGTTTAGAAGAAGAGGGAGACACCATAATAAGAAAATAATGCCTAAAATGTAATAGGCTATTGTAAAAATTCCATTGTAATTTGGGGAAAAATTTTCTAATAATGTTACGTTTGCTTTAGACGTGTTGTGTTTAACACTAGGTTGTTGTTTTTATGGTAGACATACCATTTTGGTTTTGAGTTTGGGAGGGGAGAAATAGCCCTGTCCACATTCTCTTGCCAATCTTAGCAGTGTCTTCTGCCCAGGTGTGTTTGCAGTATTAAAAGAGAGAGAACTTACGTTGTTCTAGCAGGTTTTTGCAGATGAAATCATTCTGGCTTCAGATGCAAAAAGATAATCAAATGGTGCATTATTTCATGGCCCACACAAAAGCAGAAATTGCTAGAGAAAGTCTGGCAGCATCTGTTGCAAGCACCTTCTGTAATTGAATGGGAAGGTGCTGTAGGTTTGTTGGGAGTGAATCAGGGGGTTCCAGAAGGGACAGTCTCAGTGGAATGCTGAGAGGGAGGGAAGGGGAAAAAATCCATTGATGGCATCCCACTGGAGATGACTGTTATGATCCTTTGGATGGGAGGCTGGTGGGGTGAAAAGAGGCTAGGTGACGGCAGAAGTGGGAAATGGATTGGGCATAGCTAAAGACCCTGTTAACATTGGTGGGGAATCCTCTGTTGTGGAAAAAGGTGGACTTTTGAGGCCCCCTATGAGACGTGGCATAATCACAAGCGATGTAATGAAGACAGAGAAACTGGGAGAATGGAATGGCGTCCTTTACAAAAAGCAGGGTATGAGAATGTATAGTTAATGTAACTGGAGACCATGTGTTTGAAATTGGTATTGTTGGCCAGTCTATTCCCAGAAGTGGAAATAGATATCAAGTAAGGGAAAGTTGGATTCAGAGATCAACCGTGTGAAGATGAGCAGGATGGAAATTGGAAACAAAATTGATTTTTTTTATTTTCAATTCCAGACAAGGGAGGGAAGCAGCTGATGATGTCATCAATGTACTGCCATCAGACACTCCTTCCTCCCTCCTGTCAGTGTTCTGTAGGGATTGCGCCTTCCTATGCTGTCACAGAAGGTGTGACACTTGCCCGTTTGCCTCCTCCCTCCCCACTATCTGAGGCTCCTTGCAGTTGAAGCAGTTATTTACCTGCACATCACTCAATCTAGTCTAGCTCACAATATGGTCTGCCACATTGGAGAGATGAAGCAGACTTGGTGACCACTTTGCTCAATTCCACTTATGGACCACTTTGTCCACAAAAATGATCCCAAGCCTTCAGTTGCTTGCCAGTTCAACATGGCACAGAGTTCTCTGGCTGACATATCTGCCTTGGGCAGTACTCCAACGAGGCCCAGTGCAAGTCAGAAGAGCAACACCTCATCTTCCATTTTGGGGCATTGCAGCCTTCAGGATGCGATATCAAACTCAATAATTTTGGAGCATGACTACCTCCTTTCAAATGTTTATAAGCACCCTCCTACTCCAGATTCTGTCATGAGATGGGTTGCTTTCAGCCAGACCGTTTTCACCCACTGAGTCCCAATTATCACCTATCTGGCTTCTTTCTCTTTTCTTCCTGCCTTACTATCTTAATCTCTTTGTTTGCCTAACTTTTTCTCTCGATTTCCCTCTCCACCTATCTACTCACTCCTCTTGTCAGTCCGTTGTTTGCATAAAAACCCCTGTTTCCTAGCTACCATCAGCTCTTGAAGACATCACTGGACCCAAAATGTCAACTGCTTTCTCCCCATAGATGCTGCCATACCTGCTGGGTTTTTCCAGCAATTACTGGTCGTATAAGAGTGTACAGTAGTACTTTGCAATAGTCCTTTTGACCTCTCAACCTTTCAATAATATCATTGATCTGTAGTCTCAATTCCAGTATTATGCTGTATATCCCGGTTTGCCTGTCTTGTAAGTAGTGTTGCCGAATGCTGTCTAGCCTCCTTGGTTTACAGTAGTAATTTGGACATTTTGCATCATGAAGTACAGACTTTTTGAGGTTGTAGTCTATCACAAATCTCTCTCCAGAATAATTAGGAAATATCTTTTTTAAATGTGAGCGTCACTGTTAATGCCAGTATTTGTTATCCATTCCTAATTACCCTTGAAGATGGTGGTGACCCCTCTGTATGGTGTAGAATTTTGATCCCACTGTTCCAAGTCAAGATGAAGTGTGGCTTGGTGGGGAAACTCGCAGGAGGTGATGTTCTGCTCTTGTCCTTTAAGATGATGGAGGTCACAGAACTCTTCATTGTTTGAAAATTTAGTGGCTGTGCGGCCCTGGTCTTGGGTTTGGGTGGTACTGTCCCAAATGAGCATTGGTGAATTGCTGGAGCGTATCTTTGTGTATTACACATACTGCTGCCACTGTACATCAGTAGTGAAGACATTGGATGTTTAGATTGGTGGATGAGGTATCAACTGCTTTGTCCTGGTGTTGATGTTGAGCTTCTTGAGAATTGGAGCCCTACTTATCCGTACAAGCTGATAGTATTCCCTCTTGCACTTCTTGAATTCACACTAATGCCTTGTAGAGAGTGGACAGTTCTATTAATAGTATTCCAACTATTAAAGTGTAGGACATTTTTTTTAGACCTAATGTGAATTTCCTGTTAGTAAGGCCAGGGTGGTACAAGATGTTGATGTAAAATTTATCTGTGTAATAAATTCAGATTTTGCAATAAGCAAAGATGATATGTTTAAGAGACAGACCCATGCTCTTGTCTGAACATAGAATTTGTCATTACATGGCTGTGGGTGACTACCGAAGTATTGAGTAATGTAGAAAGATGAGAAAAGGGAAAATAATTAATAATCATCTCACAGCTGTAGGCTGAATTAATAGTATTGACCAGGTTTCTGTACTTAACCAGCATTACCATTTATTACAAATAAATAGACTCTAAATACAGGGAAACAGTTCAAACTGTAACCCCCTTATTAACCTTCACATACCCACAGAAAGACACAAAAACATTGCTATTGTGGCTGGAGGGATAAATTGGGGATACAGTTTCACCCCCATCAACATGGTTGCCTGATGTGATCCTTTTGGTTTGTCAGCACTTGCTGTTTCTTGGTCTCTCCCAGGTGTTTTTGCTTGCTTGCAGGATGCCCAGAGTGATCACTTTGCACTTCTCAGCACTTAACCTTATCTGCTACATATCCTCTAATACATCAACTCTGTATGCCTTTTTCCATTCAGCTTGCATACACACATCATGGTTTAACTCTCATGAGGCTATTTGGCTGAATGGTGCGTTGGATTACCTGCTATTAAATGAGAATAAGATCCTTTTCATAACTTTATGCTCTATTTTGAAACATAAGAGAATTGAGTTTGGGAATGGAGCAGAAATCTGTTGTTTCCTGCCCAGATGCGTGTTAGGACAAATGCCGCCTTCAGGAAGGGTGGGATTATAATGTCTCGATTGCTGGACTGAAGTTGATGGCACTGGGTTAACACATTCCCTGTTACCTGCACATTTTCTGCATGTATATCTAGTTGACATCAAAATGTGTTGAAATTACTAACCATGCACCTGATGCATGTTGCCTTTATCAGTTTGACCATCAAAGATTGAGGATGAACATATTCCTTTGTATTTGAAGTGCATCAAAGCACTTCTTAATCTTCTAGTCTTAAACAGTAATTGATTTGTGAATCCAACATGAGGATTTGCTCAAGTCTTAGGAGAATTCTGGTGGAATCATTGGCATGTTTTTATGAGAGTAATGTCTCAAATCTGATGTTCGTAGAGGCGGAGCATGCAGGAAACTGAAAGCAACAATGAAAATGTTAAAATTGTGGTGTTGACTTTTTTTAGGAGCTAGTTTAGCTCAGCAAACATGAGCGATGGGCTATCAGACTAGCTGTTCATAGAATGTCAATAGCAGAGTTTTGGCTAAGTTTAGGTGTATTTCTTTACATCTAAAATGTTTCTGCAAACAGGTTGTATAATCAATACCATCCCAATTGAATGCAAAGTAGAGAGGTTGAACATATCATTGTGTGAAATGCTTTAGACATAGCATTTGGAAATAAACCAAATGGTTGTAAAATGAAATGTTCCTTTTTACTCCTTTTTGTGCAGGCTCGTGCCTTTTTTTATCCCCATGCAGTTGGGTATTGATTATTGACCAGCTAATGTGAGCTAAACACAATATCTGTTTGAATATCATTCATAGGTACTGCTGGAATTGCATTGTACCTTTTGCCTAAATGTCTCTAGTGGATTTGGGGAAGAAACTATTAGAAGCTGCACGAGCAGGACAAGATGATGAGGTCCGTGTCTTAATGTCTAATGGTGCTCCTTTCACAACAGACTGGGTAAGTAGAGTATCTATACTTACATTTCATGTGTTTTGAACAGAGCAGTAGAATCATTCAGCATGGAAAAAGATCCTATGGTCCAACTATTCCTTGCCGATCATGTTCCCAAACTAAATTAGTCCCACTTGCCTGCATTGGCCCATATCCCTCCAAATTTTTCCCAATCATGTACGTGTCCAAATGTCTTTTAAGTGTTGTAACTGCACCACTTTGTCTGGCAGTTCATTCCACATGTGTACATTTGGAAAAAAAACACTTGCCCCTCATCCTTTTCAAAACTTTCTCCTTACCTTAAAAATATGCCCCCGAGCTTAAACTTCCCCCACCCTAGGGAAAGGACCTTTTGCCATTTGCTTTATCTATGTCTAACATGATCTTATATCTCTATAGTGTCATTCCTCAACCTCCTACGCTGTTTTGGAGAAAAAGTCCCATGCTATTCAGCCTATTTTTATAACTCGGGCCATCCATTCCCAGCACCATTCTGGTAAATCTTTCCTGAACCCCCTCCGATTTAGTAATACCCTTCCCATTGTGGGGCCACCAGAAGTGTACACTGTACTCCAGAACAAGCCTCACCAACATCCTGTACAACCTCAACATGACATCCCAATTCCTGTACTCAATGGTCTGAGCAACAAAGGTAAGTGTGCTAAATGCCTCTATTGGGCGTAGCACAATTTGCCGCGTGAATATCTGAAATAAGTAAAAATCTAGTTTACATAATATATCTTGTTACAAGTATGTCAGTGTTGATACTTTTATGGATGCAATGAAGGAAGACACTTGAGATAGCATGGAGCATAGATTACTTCAGAGTAACAGCTACTACATTTATTCAATGGTACAATTTTGCTGTTGTTTTAATGAAGGATAGTATACATCATTAACAGTGAGGTGTATTCATGAGTGAGGTGATGGCCTAGCGGTATTATCGCTGGACTGTTAATCCAGGAACTGATAATGTTCTGGTGGCCCAGGTTCAAATCCGTGGCAGATAGTGGAATTTGTATTCGATAAATATTTGGAGTTAAGAATCTAAAGATGACCGTGAATCCATTGTTGATTGTTGGAAAAACCCATCTGGTTTACTAGTCTCCTTTAGGGAAGGAATCTACCATCCTTATTTGGTCTGGTCTAAATCTAGACCCACAGCAATGTGGTTGACTCTTAACTGCCCTCTGTTTAATTAGGGATGGGCAATAAATGCTGCCCAGCCTGTGAATGAATTTTTAAAAAATTCATAGAGTCATAGTCATACAGCACTGAAACAGATTCTTTGGTCCAAGTTGTCCATGTCGACCAAGTTTCTCAAGCTAATCTTGTCCCACTTGTTCGCGATTGGCCCTGTATTCCTCTAAACCTTTCCTATTCATGTACCTGTCCAAATGGCTTTTAAATGTTATAACTATACTTGCCTCTACCACTTCCTCTGGCAGTTCATTCTACATACAAACCAGCCGTTGTGTGAAAAAGTTACACCTCTGGTCCTTTTAAAATCTTTCTTCCCTTGCCTTAAAAATATGCCACCTTGTTTTGAACTCCCCAACTCTCGGGGAAACACCTTTGTTATTCACCTTTATCTGTGTCCTTCATGATTTTATAAATCTCTAAGATCACCTCGCAACCTCCTATGTTCCAGTGAAAGAAGTCCCAGTCTGTCCAGCCTTTTGTTTTTGATAACTCAAACCCTCTATTCCTGGCGCCATCCTGGCACATCTTTTCTGAAGCCTCTCCAATTTAAGAATATCTTTCTAATAGCAGGGCAACCAGCACTGTACACAATACTCCAAAAGTGGCCTCATCAATGTCCTCATCTCAACATAACATCCCTACTCTTACACTCAATGATGTCAGCAATGAAGGCAAGTGTGCTAAACACCACCTTCACCACCTGTGACGCAACTTTCAAAGAATTGTGCACCTGAACTCCTAGGTGTCTCTGACAACAATACCTAGGGCCCTACTATTAGTTGTATAAGTCCTGCCCTTGGTTATTTTACCAAAATGCGATATCTCACATTTATCCAAGTTAAACTTCATGTGCAACTTGGTCCAGTTGATCTAGATCCCTTTGTAACCTTAAATAACCTTCTCACTGTAGACTATACCATCAAATTTAGTGTCATTAGCAATCTTAAAAACCATGCCTCCTAAATTCTCCTCAAAATCATGTATATAAATAACAAACAGTGGACCTAGCACCGATCTTTACTGAACACTCTGGTCACAGTCTCCAGTCTGGAAAAACAAGACTCCTCCACCTGCCTGTTCTCCTACCGTGAAACCAATTTTGTATCTAATTGGCTAGCTCTCCCTGAACCCAATGTGATCTAACTGATCAGTCTACCATGCAGAACCTTGTCAAAGTCTGTAGTAAGGATCATGTTATGACATTTATCGCTCTGCCTTCATCAATCTTTTTTGTTATATTCTCAAAAAACTCTAGCCTGTGAGACAATTTCCCATGCACAAGACCATGCTGACTATCCTTTATGAGTCCTTGCCTCTCTAAATGCATATAAATCATGTCCCTCAGAACACCCTCGAACAATGTGCCCACCATTGATGTCAGACTCACCAGTTTGTGGTTTCCAGGCTTCTCCTTACATCTCTTCTTAAACAAAGGGACAACATTACCCACCCTCCAGTCATCTGGCACCTCACTTGTGGTTGTAGATGATACAAATATCTCTGCTAAGGCCCCTGCAATTTTCTTCCCTTACTTCCTTGAACGTCCTGGGCTACACTTGGTCCCAGAGATCTATCCTCCTTTGTCTTTGTTTTCAAGATCTCCAGCACGACCTATTCTGTAATGTGGACTATTTTCAAGACATTCTATTTATTCTATTTCACAAAGGCATTTTACACTTACGTGAGGAATAAGAGAATGGTCAAAGAAAGAGTAGGGCCGATCAGGGATAGCATAGGGAACTTGTGTGTGGAGCCTGAGGAGGTAGGGGAAGCCCTAAATGAGTTTTTTGCTTCTGTCTTTACGAAAGAAACGACCTGTGTAGTGAATGAAACCTTTGAAGAGCAGGTGTGCATGCTGGAATGGATAGAGATAGAGGAAGCTGATGTACTGAAAATTTTGTCAAACATTAAGATTGACAAGTCGCCAGGCCCGGATCAGATTTGTCCTCGGCTGCTTTGGGAAGCGAGAAATGCAATTGCTTCGCCACTTGCGAAGATCTTTGCATCCTCGCTCTCCACTGGAGTCGTACCTGAGGACTGGAGAGAGGCAAATGTAATTCCTCTCTTCAAGAAAGGAAATAGGGAAATCCCCGGCAATTATAGACCGGTAAGTCTCACGTCTGTCGTCTGCAAGGTGTTAGAAAGGATTCTGAGGGATAAGATTTATGACCATCTGGAAGAGCATGGCTTGATCAAATACAGTCAACACGGCTTTGTGAGGGGTAGGTCATGCCTTACAAACCTTATCGAGTTTTTTGAGGATGTGACTAGTAAGGTTGATGAGGGTCAAGCTGTGGATGTGGTGTATATGGACTTCAGTAAGGCATTTGATAAGGTTCCCCATGGAAGGCTCATTCAGAAGGTCAGGAGGAATGGGATACAGGGGAACTTAGCTGCTTGGATACAGAATTGGCTGGCCAACAGAAGACAGCGAGTGGTAGTAGAAGGAAAGTATTCTGCCTGGAAGTCAGTGGTGAGTGGGGTTCCACAGGGCTCTGTCCTTGGGCCTCTACTGTTTGTAATTTTTATTAATGACTTGGACGAGGGAATTGAAGGATGGGTCAGCAAGTTTGCAGACGACACAAAGGTCGGAGGTGTCGTTGACAGTGTAGAGGGCTGTTGTAGGCTGCAGCGGGACATTGACAGGATGCAGAGATGGGCTGAGAGGTGGCAGATGGAGTTCAACCTGGATAAATGCGAGGTGATGCATTTTGGAAGGTCGAATTTGAAAGCTGAGTACAGGATTAAGGATAGGATTCTTGGCAGCGTGGAGGAACAGAGGGATCTTGGTGTGCAGATACATAGATCCCTTAAAATGGCCACCCAAGTGGACAGGGTTGTTAAGAAAGCATATGGTGTTTTGGCTTTCATTAACAGGGGGATTGAGTTTAAGAGTCGTGAGATCTTGTTGCAGCTCTATAAAACTTTGGTTAGACCGCACTTGGAATACTGCGTCCAGTTCTGGGCGCCCTATTATAGGAAAGATGTGGATGCTTTGGAGAGGGTTCAGAGGAGGTTTACCAGGATGCTGCCTGGACTGGAGGGCTTATCTTATGAAGAGAGGTTGACTGAGCTCGGTCTCTTTTCATTGGAGAAAAGGAGGAGGAGAGGGGACCTAATTGAGGTATACAAGATAATGAGAGGCATAGATAGAGTCGATAGCCAGAGACTATTTCCCAGGGCAGAAATGGCTAGCACGAGGGGTCATAGTTTTAAGCTGGTTGGTGGAAAGTATAGAGGGGATGTCAGAGGCAGGTTCTTTACGCAGAGAGTTGTGAGAGCATGGAATGCGTTGCCAGCAGCAGTTGTGGAAGCAAGGTCATTGGGGTCATTTAAGAGACTGCTGGACATGCATATGGTCACAGAAATTTGAGGGTGCATCCATGAGGATCAATGGTCGGCACAACATTGTGGGCTGAAGGGCCTGTTCTGTGCTGTACTGTTCTATGTTCTATGTTCTATGTTCTCTGAGTTCCCTAGCCTCCGTATCTTTTTCCACAGTAAAAACTGATATGAAGTATTTGTTTAGTATCTCTCCTACCTCCTGTGATTCTACACATAGACAATCTCATTGATCTTTAAAAGGCCCTATTCTCTCCCTTGAACTTAATATTCTTGTATAATCTCTTTGGATTATCCTTAACCTTGTCTGCCAATACTATCTCATTATCCCTTTTTTGCCCTTGTGATTTTTCTCTTCATAATGTCCGTACACCCCTTGTACTTTTCAAGAGATTCATTCGATCCCAGTTTTCTATCCCTGACATATGCCTACTCCGTATTCTTGACCAGAGCCTCAACATCTGTATTCATACGTTGCTCCCTTCACTCTAACAAGAACATAATGTCTCAACTCTTGTTGTCTCACTTTTGAAAGCCTCCCACTTGTCAGTCATCCCTTTACCTGTGAATGGTCTGCTCCAATCAACTTTTGAAAGTTTCAGTCTCATACCATCAAAATTTGCCTTACTCCAATTGAGAACTTTAACTTTTATACAAGGCCTATTCTTTTTCCAAAGCTATTTTAAAACTATTAGCTGTATGATCACTGCCCCAAAGTGTACCCGGTCTAACATTTGCCCTGCCTTATTTTCGAAGAGAAGGTAAAGTTTTGCTCTTTCTGTACTGGGTACATTTACATATTGATAAAGAAAATTATCTTGAATACAATTAACAATTCCTCACCATCCAAGCTCTTTACAATTTGGCAGTCCCAATCTGTTTGAAGAGTTAAAATCCCCTACTTTTATAACCCTATTATTCTTGTGTATATCTGCAATCTTGCTGTATAATTTCTCCTCAATTTCCCTCTGACTATTGTGGGGTGGTCTGTAGTACAATCCCATCAAGGTGATCATCCCCTTCTTATTTCTCAGATTCATCCATGTAGCTTCACTGGGCTATCCATCAGAAATATCCTCTCTAAGAAGAGCATAACATTTTCCTTCATCAAAAACACCACTCCTCTCTTCTCTTGCCTCTCTTTTTAACCTTCTTATAGCATCTATACCCCAGAACATTGAGCTGCAGTCCTATCCTTCGTGTAGCTATTACAGAAATACAGCTATCAAGTTCCTGTCCCATGTTCCCATATGTGCCCAGAGTTCTTCAGCTTTACCTGTAAGACCCCTTGCATTGAAATAAATGCAGTTTAATTCTTCAGAGATTACCTCATCCTCTGACTTGCTCTTGTCTGTCTTTTTTCTAATTAACTCGATCTCTTTAACTTCAAAACTATCCTCATCGGTTTTTTAAAAATTTTCATTACTACTTAGGATCCCCCAGTTTCCCTTCCTACTAGTTGAAGGCTCCCAAATAAAACTAGCAAATCTCCCTGCCAGAAAATTGGTCCCTCTGCACTTCATCCTGCTTCATGTTCTCAATAAAATTATTTTCCTATAATAAACTAAAAAGTGCTGCAGAAAGTCAGGTGTTTAGAGGAATCGGTGGAGAGAGAATGGACTGTAAAATGATGTTTGTTTTTATACAGTTGACAGAGGTGAGGAGCAAGTGGAGCAGATGATGAGGGTACCCAGTGGAAAATGACTGTAAAGTAAAGTTACCAAAAGCATTCCCTTGGTCTTTTGCTCTGGGCTCCCTCACTATCTGCTCCACTTATTCATTCTCCCCTCTGTCAACATGATAAAAATCATTATTTCCAACTCTTTTCAATTCTGAAAAAAATTGTATTGGAATTATTGTTAACTCAGCTTCTCCGTCTACAGTTCTGCCATACCTACTGAGTTTTACCAGCATTTTCTGATTTAATTTCAGATCTCCAGGAACCACTGTAGTTTGTGTTGATTTTAAATTATTTTCCTAGATTATTGATTAAAGCAAGTGTGCCGCCTTTTTATGCAAAACAAAAATATATAGCTGTGTGGATGATGGTGAGGAGGATAGCTGTACACTCCGGACAGGTATCTGTGAATTGGTTAGGTGGACAGGTGAGTGGCAAATAGATTTGAATCTAGTGAAGTGTGAGGTGAGGCGTTTGGGAAGATTAAACAATGCAATGAAACACATAATAAGTGAGAGAATACTGAAGTGTAAAGGAGTGAATGTCCATGTCCATGTCCATGGCCATGGAATGTCCATGAAGGCCAATGAGATGGTTAAGACAGCATATGGAATCCTTTCCTTTTATTAGCTGAAGTATAGCATGTAAGAGCAGGGAGGTTATGCTGGAACTGTATCAATCACCAGTTAGGCCACAACTGTGTAGTCACTCGCTCCATTGCACTTATTGCCTAGAAGGCAGTTAAGCGTCAATTGTCAAAAAAATTCATTTTGTTCACTAATCAACAACTGTTTTACGATCATCATTTGACTCTTAATTCCAGGTTTGTATTGATTCAAATTCCACCAAACACCATGGGGAGATTTGCAGAACCTGAGTCTCTGGATTAATATATTCTAGTGATAGTACCATTTAGGCCATCACTTCCTTGGGAGGTCACCTTATTTTGGAAAGGATCTAATTGCATTAGAGAGGGGACCAAGGAGATTTATAAGGATCTTGCCAAGATTAGAAAGCTGTCACTATCAGGAAAGATTTAATAGGCTAGGCTTCTTCTCATTGGAACAGTAAAGGCAGGGGAGGGGCTTTGATTTGAGATGTAGAAAATTTAAGGTGCTTGGGTAGAGATGAGGGAAGGACCTGTTTAGCTTATCAAAGACATTAGTGATCAGAGGCATAAATTTGAAATAATTTGGTGGAAGAATTGAAGGGGAGTTGGCAGGGCTCTGGAACTCGCTGCTTAAACATAGCAGAAGCAGAAACACCCAACTCATTTAAGAGTTGTGTGGAAATGTGAGTGACATGTATGAATTGTGGTCTTCTCTTGATCTTTATTTTTTAATAATAAACTTGAAGCAGCATTAAAATCTATAAATTATGAACTAATATAGTATTTCATTGCTTTTATAAATAACTCCTATTTAGTGATTTGGATAATGTTATGCCATCTGATATTCAAGCAGTCAAAATCAAATAAGGCCCCTTGTGTGAAATCAAAGTTTTCATACGACTTTTGAGAATCTTGGCTTCATTGCATTTAAGATACTGAATTACTTCATCTCCTCTACAAAATCATTGCTGTAACTGAAATAGGTGGGGATGTTGCCATTCTTTTGTTGACTGTTTTATAATCAGTTTTTGTTTCCTGGTGTTATAGCTGGGAACATCACCCCTTCACTTGGCAGCTCAGTTTGGTCACTATTCTACAGCAGAGGTGCTGCTTCGAGCTGGAGTGAGTCGGGATGCGAGGACCAAAGTGGACAGAACGCCTCTGCATATGGCAGCATCGGAGGGCCATACCAGCATTGTTGAAGTGCTTGTTAAGGTAACGTTAGAAAAGTGATGGTGAACAATGTCAGCCTTGGCTTGGTGTTACGCTCTCTGACTTCTGTGACAGTAGCTATTGGTTCCATTTCCACCCTATAAAGACATTGACACATAATTTCTTGTTTGTTTTGTCATACTGCGAGAGTGCTGATTTGTTGAAAGTGCAGCATTTTGGGTAAGACATTGATGGAGGCTCCACTAGCCATCACGAATTATGTAAAAGATTTCATTGCAGTATTTGGGAAGAAATCCTTTACTCTTCATATGAATGCAATAGATAGGAACAGGAGTGGCCATCTGGCCCCTTGACTCTGCTGTGCCATTCAATAAGATCATGGCTGATCTTTCTGGTGGACTCAGCCCCACTTACCCACCTGCACACCACAACCCTTCACTCTTTTTACTGTTCAAAATCTATTCATCTTTACCTTGAAATCATTCAACGAGGTAGCCTCAGCTACTTCACTGGGCAGGAAATTCCACAGATTTGGGGCACAGGTCTCTGGCACAGAGTCTGTCCCTGCTGCTCAGAAGGGAAGGGGGAAGAGGGGCAGAGCATTAGTCATTGGGGACTCCACAGTTAGGGGGACAGATAGGAGGTTCTTTGGGGACGAGAGAGACTCACGGTTGGTGTGTTGCCTCCCAGGTGCCAGGGTGCGTGATGTCTCTGATCGTGTTTTTGCGATCCTTAAGGGGGAGGGGGAGCAGCCCCAAGTTGTGGTCCCCATTGGCACCGACGACACAGGTAGGAAGAGAGATGGGGATTTAAGGCAGAAATTCAGGAAGCTAGGATGGAAGCTGAGAGCTAGGATGAAGAGAGTTGTTGTCTCTGGTTTGTTGCCCGTGCCACGTGCTAGTGAGGCGAGGAGTAGGGAGAGAGAGGAGTTGAACACATGTCTACAGGGATGGTGCAGGAGGGAGGGTTTTGGATTCTTGGATAATTGGGGCTCTTTCTGGGGTAGGTGGGACCTCTACAAGCAAGATGGTCTTCACCTGAACCAGAGGGGTACCGATATCCTGCGGGGGAAATTTGCTAAGGCTATTCGGGTGGGTTTAAACTAATTCAGCAGGGGGATGGGAACGAAAATTGTAGTTCGACTATAGAAAAGGTTGAGAGTAGGGTGGTCCGAAATAAAGTTTCAGGGAAGCAAGATGGCAACGGCAAGCAAGAAGTTGGTTTGAAGTGTGTCTACTTCAATGCCAGGAGCGTCCGGAATAAGGTGGGTGAACTTGCAGCATGGGTTGGTACCTGGGACTTCGACGTTGTGGCCATTTCGGAGACATGGATAGAGCAGGGACAGGAACGGTTGTTGCAGGTTCTGGGATTTAGATGTTTCAGTAAGAACAGAGAGGATGGTAGAAGGGGCGGAGGTGTGGCATTGTTGATCAAGGACAGTATTACAGTTGCAGAAAGGATGCTTGGGGACTCGTCAGCTGAGGTTAGAAACAGGAAAGGAGAGGTCACCCTGTTGGGAGTTTTCTATAGGCCTCCAAATAGTTCCAGAGATGTAGAGGAAAGGATAGCAAAGATGATTCTCGATAGGAGTGAGAGAGACAGGGTAGTTGTCATGGGGGACTTCAACTTTCCAAATATTGACTGGGAACACCATAGTTGGAGTACTATAGATGGGTCAGTTTTTGTCCAGCGTGTGCAGGAAGGCTTCCTGACACAGTATGTAGATAGGCCAACAAGGGGCGAAGCCACATTAGATTTGGTACTGGGTAATGAGCCCGGCCAGGTGTTAGATTTGGAAGTAGGTGAGCACTTTGGTGATAGCGATCACAATTCTGTTATGTTTACTTTAGTGATGGAAAGGGATAGGTGTATACCACTGGGCAAGAGTTATAGCTGGGGGAAAGGCAATTATGATGAGATTAGGCAAGATTTAGGGAGCAGAGGATGGAAAAGGAAACTGCAGGGGATGGGCACATTAGAAATGTGGAGCTTATTCAAGGAAAAGCTCCTGTGTGTCCGAGATAAGTATGTACCTGTCAGGCAGGGAGGAAGCTGTAGAGCACAGGAGCCGTGGTTTACGAAGGAGGTGGAATCTCTGGTCAAGAGGAAGAAGGCAGCTTATGTTAGGATGAGATGTGAAGGCTCAGTTAGGGCACTTGAGGGCTATGAGGTAGCCAGGAAAGACCTAAAGAGAGAGCTCAGAAGAGCCAGGAGGAGACATGAGAAATTGTTGGTGGATAGGATCAGGGTAAACCCTAAGGCTTTCTATAGGTATTTAAGGAATAAAAGAATGACGAAAGTAAGATTAGGGCCAATCAAGGATAGTAGTGGTAAGTTGTGTGTGGAGTCAGAAGAGATGGGGAAGCGCTAAATAAATATTTTCCAACAGTATTCACTCTAGAAAATGACAATGTTGTCGAGGAGAATACTGAGATACAGGCTACTAGACTATGAGGGATTGAGGTTCACAAGGAAGAGGTATTAGAAATCCTACAGAGTGTGAAGATAGATAAGTCCCCTGGGCCGGATGGGATTTATCCTCGGATCCTCTGGGCAGCCAGGGAGGAGATTGCCGAGCCTTTGGCATTGATCTTTAACTTGTCATTGTCTACAGGAATAGTGCCAGATGACTGGAGGATAGCAAATGTGGTTCCCCTGTTCAAGAAGGGGAGTAGAGACAACCCTGGTAATTACAGACCAGTGAGCCTTACCTCAGTTGTTGGTAAAGTGTTGGAAAAGGTTATAAGGCATAGGATTTATAATCATCTGGAAAAGAATAAATTGATTAGGGATAGTCAGCACGGTTTTGTGAAGGGAAGGTCGTGCCTCACAAAACTTATTGAGTTCTTTGAGAAGTTGACCAAACAGGTAGATGAGAGTAAACCGGTTGATGTGGTGTATATGGATTTCAGCAAGGCGTTCGATAAGGTTCCCCACAATAGGCTATTGTACAAAATGCGGAGGAATGGAATTGTGGGAGATATAGCAGTTTGGATTGGAAATTGGCTTGCTGAAAGAAGACAGAGGGAGGTAGTTAATGGGAAATGTTCATCGTGGAGACCAGTTACTAGTGGTGTACCGCAGGGATCGGTGTTGGGTCCACTGCTGTTTGTCATTTTTCTAAATGACCTGGATGAGGGCGTAGAAGAATGGGTTAGTAAATTTGCAGACGACACTAAGGTCGGTGGAGTTGTGGATAGTGACGAAGGATGCTGTAGGTTGCAGAGAGACATAGATAAGCTGCAGAGCTGGGCTGAGAGGTGGCAAACGGAGTTTAATGCAGACAAGTGTGAGGTGATGCTCTTTGGTAGGAGTAACCAGAAGGCAAAGTACAGGGCTAATGGTAAGATTCTTGGTAGTGTAGATGAGCAGAGAGATCTCGGTGTCCATGTACACAGATCCTTGAAAGTTGCCACCCAGGTTGACAGGGCTGTTAAGAAGGCATACAGTGTTTTAGCTTTTATGAATAGAGGGATCGAGTTCCGGAACCAAGAGGTTATGGTGAAGCTGTACAAAACTCTGGTGCGGCCGCACTTGGAGTATTGCGTACAGTTCTGGTCACTGCATTATAAGAAGCATGTGGAAGCTTTGGAAAGGGTGCAGAGGAGATTTACTAGGATGTTGCTTGGTATGGAGGAAGGGCTGCGGGACTTGAGGCTGTTTTCATTAGAGAGAAGAAGGTTGAGAGGTGACTTAATTGAGACATATAAAATAATCAGAGGGTTAGATAGGGTGGATAGGGAGAGCCTTTTTCCTAGGATGGTAACGGTGAGCACGAGGGGGCATAGCTTTAAATTGAGGGGTGCAAGATATAGGACAGATGTCAGAGGTAGTTTCTTTAATCAGAGAGTAGTAAGGGAATGGAACGCCTTGCCTGCAACGGTGGTAGATTCGCCAACTTTAGGTACATTTAAGTCGTCATTGGACAAGCATATGGACGTACATGGAATAGTGTAGGTTAGATGGGCTTGAGATTGGTATGACAGGTCAGCACAACATTGAGGGCTGAAGGGCCTGTACTGTGCTGTTATGTTCTAGATTCACAACCCTTTAGGTGAATAAGTTCCTCCTTAACTTAGTCTAAATTAATCCCCTTTATTTTTGAGGCTATACAGTCTAGTTAAAGTGTCACTTGCCAGTGGAAACAATTTCCCACTTACATCTTATTTATTCCCTTCATAATTTTATATGCCCCTATAAGATCCTGCCACCTCATTCTTTGAAATTCCAATGAATATAGTCCAGGATCTCTCCTCCATAAGCCAATCCTATCAACTCCAGAATCAACGTAGTGAGCCTCCTCTGCTCCCTCCCCAATGCCAGTACATCCTTTCTCAAGTTAGGAGACCGAAACTGTATGCAATACTCCAGGTTTGGCTTCACCAACACCCTATACAGCTGCGTTGTGCCATAGGAGCACATTGTTACAGATCCTGGAATCGGTACAACAAATAAAATCCTGGAGATCACAGTGGGTCAGGCAGCACCCATGGAGAGAGAGCAAGCTAATGTTTTTAGTCCAGATGACTTCATCAGAGCTCTGATTTCCAGCATATTTTTTGTTTCAGTGCTGCATATCCTCCCTGTTTTTAAACTCTATCCCTCTAGCAATGAAGGACTATATTCCATTTGCCGCCTTAATTACCTGCTGCACTTCCAAGCCAACTCTTTTCCACTATGTAGTTTGGCATTTTAAAACTTCTGTTGAGTTGAGTATATTAAAATAAACTTGAATCTTGATAAATAGATTATTGAACTTGTTTTTGTCTCTAAGTATGGTGGGCTGTCACTTTGAGTCTGATCATCACAATGATAACCTCTTTGGCCATTTTGGGCAGGAGACAGGTTGGAGTTGTTGGTTGGTTCACCCAAGTTGGCTGGTTTTTGTGCAAACGTTTTGTTCCCCTTCTAGGTGACATCTTCAGCTCTATCTAGCCTCCGTTGAAGCAGGAAACAGTTTATTAAGCAGATTAGCATCTCCATAATAAAACCCTTGCAGTTCAATGCCTCAGCCTTCTGGTCCTTATTGTGACTTAACACGAAGACAATTAGCATCGAGAGTAAGATCAGTACCAGAATAGCTTGCCACATGCTCTACCCTGAAAGAACACTGAGTAATGAGTACTCTGAATGGAGGGAAATGCCTTGAGCAGGGAATATAGACTTGGGAAGAAACTGGAAGCCTCAAAAATGCCTTGTTTTAAACAGGAAGAAGTAAAGTAGTTCTAAACTTATTGTGGTTCATTGCGCTAGGTGGACACTTCCTATTTTAGCAAGAACAGTGGGAGATTTTTAGCTCCACCATTGCACCCAGTGATGAAAATAAAGAGAGCTGGAACTCTAACACAGAGATTCCATTGTTTTGTTCAAAGTAACAAAATTGTCAAAGGATACAGAAGGATATAGATTGCAGATTTGGGCAGAGAAATGGCAGATGGAATTTAATCCAGACAAACACAAGGTAATGCATTTTGGAAGATCAAATTCAGGTGCGAATTATACAATAAACGGGAGAACCCTTACAAGCATTGACCATTGGGATAGCGTCCTAAGTCCAGCCATCTTCTGCTTCATCAGTGACCTTCCTTTCATCATGAGGTCAGAAGTGGGCATGTTCGCTGATTGCACAGTGTTCAAATGCAACAAAATGTGGACAATATCCAGGCTGACAAGTGGCAAGTAACATTTGTGTTACATGAATGTAAGGTCAAGACCATCACCAATAAGAGACAATCTAACCACTGCCCCTTTACATTCAACAGTATTACCATCACCGAGTCACCCATTAGCAACTTCCTGAGGATTATCATTGATTAGAAACTCAACTGGATTTACCACATAAATGCAGTGGCTACAAGAGCTGGTCAGAGACTAGGAATACTGTGGCGAGTAACTCACCTCATTACTCCCCAAAGCCTATACACTATCTATGACACACAAGTCAGGAGTGTGATGGAATACTCCCCAGTTGCCTGAATGGGTCCAGCCCCAACAACACTCCAGAAGCTTGACACCATCCGGGACAAAGCAGCTGCTTAATTGGCACCACATCCATAAGTATCCACTCCCTCCACCACTGAAGCTCAGTAGCAGCAACGTGTACTATCGAAAAGATGCACTGGAGAGATTCACCAGGGATCCTCAGACAGCACCTTCCAAACACATCATCATCATCTCCAATACCTGATCCATGATCTCATCACCTCAGGGGACCTTCCACCCACAGCCCCCAACCTTATTGCTCCCCAACACCACACGGCCCGCTTCTATCTCCTTCCCAAAGTCCACAAACCCACCTGCCCTGGTCGACCTATTGTCTCAGCCTGTTCCTGCCCCACCGAACTCATCTCCACCTATCTGGACTCCATTTTCTCCCCCTTGGTCCAGGAACTCCCTACCTACATCTGTGACACCACCCACGCCCTCCACCTCCTCCAGAACTTCCAATTCCCTGGCCCCCAACATCACATTTTCGCCATGGACATCCAGTCCCTATACACCTGTATTCCGCATGCAGATGGACTCAAGGCCCTCCGCTTCTTCCTGTCCCGTAGGCCTGACCAGTCACCCTCCACCGACACCCACATCCACCCAGCCGAACTCGTCCTCACCCTCAACAACTTCTCTTTCGCTTCCTCCCACTTCCTACAGACAAAGGGGGTGGCCATGGGCACCCGCATGGGCCCAAGCTATACCTGCCTCTTTGTAGGTTATGTGGAACAGTCCCTCTTCCGCACCTACACAGGCCCCAAACCCCACCTCTTCCTCCATTACATTGATGACTGTATCGGCACCGCCTCTTGCTCCCCAGAGAGGCTCAAGCAGTTCATCCACTTCACCAACACCTTCCACCCCAACCTCAAGTTCACCTGGACCATCTCCAACACATCCCTCACCTTCCTGGACCTGTCAGTCACCATCTCAGGTGACCAGCTAGAAACTGATGTCCATTTCAAGCCCACCAACTCCCACAGCTACTTAGAATACACCTCCTCCCACCCACCCTCCTGCAAAAATTCCATCCCCTATTCCCAATTGTTCTCTGCCTCCACCGCATCTGCTCTCAGGATGAGGCATTCCACTCCCACACATCCCAGATGTCCATTCTTCCAGGACCGCAGCTTTCCCCCCACAGTGGTCGAGAACGCCCTTGACTGCATCTCCTGCATTTCCCGCAACACATCCCTCACACCCCGCCCCCGCCACAAGCGCCCAAACAGGATCCCCCTCGTTCTCACACACCACCCCACCAACCTCCGGATCCAACGCATCATCCTCCGACACTTCCGCCATCTACAATCCAACCGCACCAACAAAGACATTTTTCCATCCTCACCTTTGTCTGCCTTCAGGAGAGACCACTCTCTCCATGACTCCCTTGTCCGCTCCACACTCCCCTCCAACCCCACCACACCCGGCACCTTCCCCTGCAAACGCAGGAAGTGCTACAGTTGCCCCCACACCTCCTCCCTCACCCCCATCCCAGGCCCCAAGATGACTTTCCATATTAAGCAGATGTTCACCTGCACATCTGCCAATGTGGTATACTGCATCCATTGTACCCAGTGTGGCATCCTCTACATTGGGGAAACCAAGTGGAGGCTTGGGGACCGCGTTGCAGAACGCCTCCGCTCGGTTCACAATAAACAACTGCACCTCCCAGTCACGAACCATTTTAACTCCCCGCCCCCCCCCTCCCATTCCTTAGACGACATGCCCATCCTGGGCGTCCTGCACTGCCACAATGATGCCACCCGAAGGTTGCAGGAACAGCAACTCATATTCTGCTTAGGAACCCTGCAGCTCAATGGTATCAATGTGGACTTCACAAGCTTTAAAATCTCCCCTTCCCCCACTGCATCCCAAAACCAGCCCAGTTCATCCCCTCCCCCCCACTGCATCCCTAAACCAGCCCAGCTTGTCCCCCCCGCCCCAACCTGTTCTTCCTCACCTATCCCCTCCTCCCACCTCAAGCCGCACCTCTATTTCCTACCTACTAACCTCATCCCGCCTCCTTGACTTGTCTGTCCTCCCTGGACTGACCTATCCCCTCCCTACCACCCCACCAATACTCTCCTCTCCGCCTATCTTCTTTTCTCTCCATCTTCGGCCTGCCTCCCCCTCTTCCCCTATTTATTCCAGAACCCTCTCCCCATCCCCCCTCTCTGATGAAGGGTCTAGGCCCGAAACGTCAGCTTTTGTGCTCCTGAGATGCTGCTGGGCCTGCTGTGTTCATCCAGCTCCACACTTTGTTATCTATGATAATGAATCTACTTCCCAGTTTGTAGCAATTTTAAAGAAGTTGGATACAACTCAAATGATATTTAGTTTCAGACTGGTGTGTGGGTTAATGTGTGAAAATTACTGATGGTAAGGAACCTAACCCTGAAGAAAACTCTGAAGAAGTAATCTCCATGGAAAACTAGCAGCCATGGAAATTCAATGGCTGTACTTCAACATTAGAGTTTACAAAATGATGGAGAGATGAGCACCAATGCAAACTCAACTGCTCTCAGTGTAATGGAGCAGTAACCCGTGTGTATAATGAAGCTACATATAGAAACTGTGGAAAGAAAAGACACATTAAACAGGTGAGATACACAGTGTGAAGCTGGATGAACACACAAGGCCAAGCAGCTTGACATTTTGGGTTGGGACCCCTCTTCAGAAATGGTGGGGGGGATGCAGAGGCAGGGGATTCTGAAATAAATAGGGAGGTGGGGTTAGAGCCCGTGAAGGTGAATGTCGGTGGGCAGTTAGGGAGGGGATAGGTCAGCCCAGGAAGAACGGACAGGTTGAGGTGGGGGGAGGTGTGCGGGATGAGGTTAGTAGGTAGGGGATTGGGGTGGGGCTGGAGGTGGGAGGAATAGTTAGGGAGGTGGGGACAATCTGGGCTGGTTTAGGGATGTGGTAGTGGGAGGGGAGATTTTGAAGCTTGTGAAGTCCACATTGATACCCTTGGGCTGCAGGGTTCCCAAGTTGAATATGAGTTGCTGTTCCTGCATCTTTCAGTTGGTGTCATTGTGGCAATGCAGGAGGCCTAGGATGGACATGTCGTCCGAGCAGTTGGGGGCAGGGTGGGGGAGTTGAAATGGTTCGCGACTGGGAGGTGTAGTTGTTTGTTGCGAACTGACCTATGTCGCCCCCCAACTCCCCACCTACATTCACCTTCACTGGCTCTAACCCCACCTCTTTAACCTGTCTGTCTCCTCTCACCCTAACTTCTCCTTTATCCATCTTTGATCTGCCTCCCCCTCTCTCCCTATTTATTTCAGAATACCCTTCCCCTCCCCCATTTCTGAAGAAGGGTCCCGACCTGAAACGTCAAGTTTTCCTGCTCCTCTAATGCTGCTTGGCCTGCGGTGTTTGTCCAGCTTCACACTGTGTTATCTCAGATTCTCCAGCATTGGCGGTTCTTACTATCTCTGTAACAACATTAAACAGGTGTGTTTGAGGAGAAACATGAACAACGTTCAGTTCAGCAAAAGTATGGAAACCAAGCGTACAAAAACAGTCTGAGAAAAGCCTGGACTTTCCACCCAAAGAGGAGCTGTTTTTAAACATATTGGGGACACTAATAGATACTGGGCCATTCCTTTACTGAATAGCAAATCAATAAAAATGGAGGTGGACATCAGAGAGGCAGTTTTGTTGATTCATTTTTTTTCCAATATTGAGCAGTTTGTGATTTGTACACATCACAATATTTTGTCTAGGCCTCACTATTCCTATAAAGGTTCGTGTAAGCCATTTTACACTTATCCCCACAAGAAGTTTGCTCCTTGCAGTCAGTTCGGTCACTCTCTACTCCAAGGTGAGCTTCCCAAAAGGTAATCTCCCATGCCATTCTCAAGAGCTCCCAGTCTCTTCAGGTTAGTTATGTAATCTCCCATCTCTTGATCCTCTTCACTTGCTCATCCAAGTGATGTCTCCAGGAAGTCACAAAGATGAGGATCTGTGTTACCAGAGGAGAGTTTGTGCAGATCTCAGAGACCTGGTTCACATCCTACTCCATCTACACATCCCTTTGCATTGCCTCCAGACCATTGCTTTTTCTGCTCTGGCTTCTTGATGTCTTGTACGAGGACTCTGCCTCCACGTTTGCTCTGGAATTCCATCAGTTTTTTGGCATGTTTCCATCCCTCGTGGGACTGCTCCTTAAAGAACAGAGTGATGCAGGGCAACATTATTCTGGTTAAAGTTGGAGGATATGGAGAGGTAAACATAGGAAGAATAGAGCTCCTGATTGATCTGCTTGTTAACCGCATCTGTGCAGTCACTGTGGTAGTTCTGATGCAACTGGGAGACCATCTCGCTATTACTGCTCACTATCACCTAGAAAACTCTAGAACTGCTGGCAGTTTCTTTGATACTTGAAAGCATGTGTCAGAATCAGCTGAGTCACGTGCTGCACCCCTCCTAACTTATGCTCAGAGGCAAATGGCACCATTCAGGGTTGTATCAATGTGAACATTTGTACTGAAGATTTGTCCTTGCACGTTGTCAAAATAAATTCACCATCTTTATTGGGAAGAATGTGGTTGTAGAAAGTCAAACTCAACTGGGCTGAAATAAATCGCTTATCAGATTCTGAAACTGATTTGTGGCAAATTGTGAAGAAATATGCCATTGTTTTCGATGGGGATCTGGGAAGCGTTGAAAAGATCAAATTGAAAATCAAGAATGAGAATGAAGCAAAATGTTGCAAGGCTAAATCAGTGCCTTATGCAGTCAGACAAAATGTTGAGGCAGCATTTGAGGCTGGTCAAGACTAGAATCCTTGAACCCATAAATATGACTAAGTGGGCTATGTCTATCATACCAGTGTTGAAGAAAGATGGATCAGGGCACATCTATAGTGATTTTAAGGTTACTATTAATCCAGTACTGTGCTGAGCAGTATGCTTTTTCCTTTATTTGAAGACATGTGTTGCTGGATTAGCTGGAGGTCAGCTTTTGAGCAATACAGATTTTGGTCAAACCCGAATTGCAAAAAAAATTTGATTGTAACACGTACAGAACTATTCACTTTCCAGCAGTACCTGTCCCTCCATCTATCTTTGTCGTCTGCAAACTTAGCAACCAATGCAAGAAAGGTTTTTAAAGGCTTCCCAAACACTAAGTCATTGTCATATGGCATGGAAACCAACCCTTCAGTCCAATCAGTCCACATCGATTGTGTTTCCACCTCAACTAGTCCCACCTGCCTGTGTTTAGCCTATATCCCTCCAAACCTTTCCTGTTCATGTGCCTTATCCAAATGTCTGTTAAATGTTGTAACTGCATCCACGTCCACCACTTCCTTTAGTGGTTCATCCCACACACAAATCACTGTGTTTTAAAATTTAAAAATTGCCCTTCATCCTCTGACTTCCCACTAATTTTCACCACCTTGTATGCTTTTTCTTTTACTTTTATTCTGCCCCTACCTTCCCTTGTCAGCCATGATTGCATCATCCTTCCATTAGTATGTATATTTTTTTCTCTGGGGATAAATTTCAAAGGGCCACCAGGAATTACCCCCAGAAACTCATGCTGTTGCTGCTCCACTATCTTCCCGTCTAGGCTCCCTTTCCAGTCCACTGTGGCCAGCTGATCCCTTTTGTCTTTGTAGTTACCTTTACAAGACTGAAGTATAAATAGCAAGAGATTAATTATGGAGATGTTCCTGCTACAGGCAGTCAGCCTAAAATGGCCAATGATATCATAATTATATCACTAGATTGGACTCTTAAAGTGAAAATCTACCATACTTGCGCAAATACACAACATCCGTCCATGTTTATATCCAAAGGCCCTGTGCTGAAAATATTCACAACATTTACAAATATACTATAACAGTCAGTAGGTTAGACATTCCAAAGGACGTTGATTCATGTGTGGCTATTAGTGCACCCCAGCAACTGTTTATTTTCTTTGTTTACTTTAACCTTTTTTAGATGTACAAAGGAACATTCTTCGTGACACTCTGCGTCACTATCAGCTACACATAGTGTTGGACATTACCTTTTGTATTTAGGGACTTGTACAAAAGTGTAGCAAATGGAAGAATCATTGTAAACTAGCGAAGCAGAGAGTAAGTTCAGAGGATCTGGGATTGGTGTAACAGGATACTTTCACCATGCAAATTTCATTTTATTTGGACAATTTTATGCAATCAGAGGGACAATAAGTGTCTGTTTTCCCACAGGTCGTTTTTTTCTTCCCCCACTGACACGCATTCTCCTCTTACTTGACAGAATGGAGCTGACATAAATGCAAAGGATATGCTTAAGATGACGGCCCTTCACTGGGCAGTGGAGCATAGCCACCAAGACGTGGTTGAGCTCTTGATAAAATATGGAGCTGATGTTCACACACCAAGTAAATTCTGCAAAACAGCCTTTGATATAGCAGTGGACAATGAGGATAAAGAATTGATTTTACTGCTTCAGGTAATTTTTAGTTCATAGAAGTAACATCACCATATCTTCCAACTGATTGTAATACAGAACAATTTAGATCCCAGAGGGAAACTTTTGTTTATTTGTAGCTGTTAGACACCGAAACCTATTCACATGAGGTTGCAGATGCTCTTTAAAAAGAGAACGTTGTTTATTACACAAAAGGGAAGAACATAAAGCTATATATTAGATTATATATATCCCCAACACTATCCTTTAACAGATTAATTTCTGTGAAATTTCACTCCTACTTCAATTCAAAACTTTTTTTAACAATGAACAGAACAACACAGAAACAATTCCTTTGGCCCACCATTTCCGTGCTGAACAACTCTGTGATGCAGTTCTAAACAAATTCCATCTGCCTGTACACGGTCCGTATTCCTCTGTTCCCCGTCTGTTCATGTGAATGTCTAAATGCCTCTTAAATGTAGCTATCATATCTGCTTCTGCCACTTCCCCTGTTAGCGTGTTCCAGGTACCTCCCACCCTTCTGCTTTTGGAAAATAACTTGCCTCATACATCTCCTTTTAAAATTCATTCCACTATCGCCCTCACTTTAAATCTATACCTTCTAGTATTTATTTCCACCCTGAGAAAAAGATACCAACTATCCACCTTCACAATGTCTTTATAATTTTATACATAGCTATCAGGCCACCTCTCTGCGTCTGATGCCAGAGTTAGTGAGCCAGACATCGGTGGTGGGCAGGGTGTTGGAGAGAGCCCTGAGGGACAGCATTTATATGTATTTGGAAGGGCCAGGACTGATTAGGGATAGCCAACATGGCTTTGTGCGTGGGAAATCATGGCTCACTAACTTGATTGAGCTTTTTGAAGAAGTAACAAAAAAAATTGATGGCAGAGCGGTGGATATATCTATATGGGCCTCAGTCAGGTATTCGACAAGATTCCTCATGGTAGACTGGTTAGCAGGGTTTGATCACGTAGAATACAGGGAGAAATAGCTGTGTGAGTACAGAACAGGCTTACTAACCCTGGCTTTCCCTTAGCACTTTCTTATATAGTGGCACTACGTTAGGTGTGGTGCCAGACGACTGAAAGTTGGATGTCACTATCAAAGATCCAAATACCTCCGCAAAGGGCCCAGCAATCACTTCCCTAGTTTCTCACAGAGTTCTAGGGTACACCTGATAAGGTACCAGGGATTTAACCACGTTTGTGTGTTTTAAGACGTCCAACACCACCACCTCTAATGTGGATGTTTTTTAAGATGTCACCGTTTATTTCCCCATAATCTCTATTTTCCATATCCTTCTCCATAGTAAACACTGCAAAATATTTGTTTAGTATTTTCCCCCATCTCTTGCAGTTCCACACATAGGTAGACTTGCTGATATTTAAGGGGCCCTATTCTCTTTTTTTGTCCTTCGTGTATTTGTTGAATCCCTTTGGATTCTCCAGAACCTTAGTTGCCAAAGCTATCTCAAGTTTAGGTTTGGATTTATTTATTTGTCACACATACTAAGTATAGGAATACATAAGAGTGGCGAAAAGAGCACAATGTCACCATTCACTGGTGCCCACTTGATTACAAAAACCAGAATTAGAACATTTAACAGAGCCAAAAGGTAAGTAAGAGAAAAAGAAAAGTCCTGATCTCATCGTCCCAAGTCCCACCTCCACAATGGTGCAGGCACTGCTCGAGTCGCTAGGACACCCTGGAGGATGCCACTGTCGCCTCTGACTGCTGCCCCCTTGCCAGCCCACTGTATCTATACCACCGCCCCCTCACCAGCCTGCACTCTCTGTACCGCCGCCCCCTCACTGGCCCCTGCACTCTCTGTACTGCGGCCCCCTCGCTGGCCTGTCCTCTCTGTACCGCTGGCCCGCTGTCACTGCCATCACTCCAGCTTACACTTAATCCACCATTGCTGCAGGACACGGCCCACGCATTCAGCTTCAGCCACGCAGTTCTCCATCGTGACCTGACTCCCAACTGCTTAGGTCGGTAGTTAAAGGGTGCGTGAGTGAGGTGAGAAGGTTTTGGGAGGGGTTAGAATTACTGCAGAGAGTAGAGAGAAGAAGAGGAGAAAAAATAAGAAAAAGGAAAGGTTAGCGATGAGCAGTGTGAAGCTCCGAATGGAGCAACTTACCCTGCTGCCATCTTTTTGCCCTCCTGATTCCCCTCTTAAGTATACTCCAACTGCCTTTATCCCCATCTAGGGATTCACTCAACTTCTGCTGTCCATACCTGACAAATCCTTCCTTCTTATTCTTGACCAAAACCTCACTTGCCTAGAATAACCACCCTATGCCTTTCGCTGCCTAACTTCCCAATTTATCAATATTCTGCTGTATTCTTGAACAAACTTCCTCACTATCCACAACTTCACTAATTTTCCTGTTGTCTGCAAACTTACTAGCAAATCACCTAAGATTTTCATCCAAATCATTTACATACATATATTACAAACAGTAGAGGTCTCAGCCTTGTGGACCACTGGTCACACACCACCTCCAGTCAGAAAAATATCCTTCCACAACTGTTCGTTCTTCCTAACCAAGCCAATTTTGTATCCAACTTACTAACTGATTAAGTCATATGGGATCGATAATCTTCTGGACTAACCTATCATGAGGGACCTTGTCAAATATTTTAGTAAAGACCATGTAGACCGTTGGCCGCCCTCTTCAATCAACTTTGTCACTAAAAAATAATTCCTTGGCTGACAATGCACTCCAATCCTGTGGTACTTAGCTTTTGCAGAAGGCATCAAGCGTAACGGTGGACACATTGTGCTCCCTCAGCAGGGACACCAGGGGTGGATGTAACCATGGAAGAAAGGCAGGCAGTTGGGCAGAACCATGCCCTTGCCTGTGTCTGAAAATGGTTATCTTGGCCCGGGAGATTAACTGACAGGGTCACCAACATAATTGTCTGCTCCTTCAGTTAAGCAGACGTCAGTGAAGCCATAATTTAGTAACAATCAATTTATTTCTCAATATAGCAGAAATGCAAGTTGCAGAACCATTTCTCTAATTAAGATAAACCACAAGAAGTGTACGCTTTTGTTTTTATGCTCAATAACTTTCTCCCTTGTAATACTAGAGAGCAATGCAGAACCAGAATAACACAAATTCTGACAGCTGTGATGCAATCATGGTTCATGATGCTACACCACAATTCATTATTGGGCCTGGAGGAGTTGTCAATCTAACTGGACTAGTTTCCACTGGAACAACAAAGGCATCAGGTATGTTTGTCACTTTACATTTTACATTGGTTTTGGCCTTCATGCTGTGAAGCCCTTTATATCCCATTTGGTCTGATCTTTGACTGAAGGTGAGTGATTTTATTTCTAGACTAAAGTAATTGATTGGACTGGTTGGTAAACTTTATGGAGGTTTAAAACAATCTCAGGCACTGATGGCTGGGGTATGCATGTTTTGGTCACAGGATATAGGTCATCATTACTGAACTTTCCAGGGAAGCTAATAAATCACTTTTTTCACCTGTAATCAATGAGGTACAATGCTCCTGGTATTAAGAAACTGTATTTATATGTGGTGCCTTGTTACATGTTCAGGATATTCCATTGTATTCAAGCCAATGGAGTATTTCTTCTGAACAGTCATTGTTGCAGGTAATGTGGCAGTGAATTTTTGTGCCCATCAGACACTCGGAGCCAATTAATGAATGCTTAAAAAATCTGTTTAATGATACTTGTTTCAAGTGAAAATTGCCCAAGCCAGCAAACAAAATTCCCTCAGAGATAATAGGAACTGCAGATGCTGGAGAATCTGGGATTACAAGGTGTACAGCTGCATGAACACAGCAGGCCAAGCAGCACCAGAGGAGCGGGAAGGCTGATGTTTTGGGCCTAGACCCTTCTTCAGAAAAGGTCTAGGCCTGAAACATCAGCCTTCATACTCCTCTGCTGCTTCGCCTGCTGTGTTCATCGAGCTCTGCACCTTGTTATCTCAAACAAATTTCCCTGCTTCTTTCAAATCATGCTATAGGATCATGTACCTAGGTGGATGAAGCCTGAATTTACACGTCTAAAAGATGACTTTTCTGATATTGCACTGAAGGCTCCATGCATAAGTCACATTGGGCCTTCTATCTATAGCATTCTGACTCTGAGGCAGCAACCTACCGTCAGAACTATGCTGAGAACATACCAATACTTTAATTACTCAAGTTTCATTTTCCCTTTTTATGAAGTTGCATGTTGTTATCTATAATTAGCATGTTTTTAAAAAATGCTCCTAGACTTTAAACAGAAAATGTGTAATGGCCTTTAACTCACCTGTAAGGATGGTTGAATGTAAAGAATCAGTAAACCTTTGTATTGTCAGTCCCCAACGGGAGTGGGATGGGTGCTAAGGTATAATTAGGTTTGGGAATTTCTCGCTCTGTTCAAGATGCACATCCCAGACAAAGTCAAAATCTGAGCCCCGTTACATCATTGGTGAGCTCTTGTAGGGACTTTGCAGGGAGATCAGGCCTCCAGTGTCCTGAATTTCCTGTCCCTTCCCTCCTTAAGATTAGTTCTGTGCCCCTGTGCTTTGTAGGGAGTCATTTCACTGAGGTGTCAGTGATTTCCTCTCACCCACTAACCTCATCGTTGTGCTTGATGTGACTGATTTTAAACTACAAAATTATAATGCATGCTTGGGAGTGAAGATGGAGCTTTACTCTGTAACTAGCTTCCCTACATTAGACCATAACACCTGGGCAGCTTGAAATTGGAGTGTACCGCTTTCCCTTTAGCTCAACTATACCATAGATAGTGAATAGAAAATGATAAATCAGAGCTCGTTTTCCCACTTGATTCTGATTTGTTTAAATAAATCATCCAAATGCATAAAATTTAATTTGTGAAGCTAATTAAATTTATACCATTATCTGTTTTTATTTTAAAAGCACTGAATATAATTCAAATTCACCTTTTTTAAAAATCATCATTCATCAAGTTTGGCTTTTCCAAAGATTGCTGTTTTGATGCGTTTGAAAGCATTTTTAAATGATGTGTGTATAAGTATAAAACTGCAGTCACCTTTTAAATCTAAGATTTTCTTTGTTTGTTTTAGAGCCTCCGGTACAATTTGGCAATTCCTCTACATCAGTATTGGCTACGTTGGCTGCTTTGGCAGAGGCATCAGCACCACTGACACATGCAACTGATGCACCAGGTTAGGAAAACGGCTGCTGTTTATTTTGCTAAACCATTCAAGGCACACCATAAGACATCGGAGTGGAAGTAAGGCCATTCGGCCCATCAAGTCCACTCCGCCATTTAAATCATGGCTGATGGGCATTTCAACTCCACTTCCCTGCACTCTCTCCGTAGCCCTTGGCACTAAAGTATAAAATGTATTCAAAATGGAAATGCTTGCACAGTGAGTAGTACCCGTGGTGTCATCCATCTCCCTTGTAACTTACTACTGAGCTTTTAAGCTTTTCTTGGGAGAATCATTCAGTCACATCTTTTCCATTTATGCTACTCGTCTCCTGCAACTCTCTTCATTTGCAACAGCAAGTATAACTTGCCAACGTTTGTTTTGCATCAGAACACAGCTGATTAAAACATTTGCAAGTACTGTGAGGCAATAAGTTTTCCAACTCATTTGATATCTTTTTGTTCAACAAAAACATGCATTGGTGATATTTATAATATGTCCCATGCAATGGTCTAATGGTGTTCTTCACAACTAGGCTGTGCATTAATGAAGGGTCTAGGCCCGAAACATCAGCTTTTGTGCTCCTGAGATGCTGCTGGGCCTGCTGTGTTCATCCAACCTCACATTTTATTATCTTGGAATTCTCCAGCATCTGCAGTTCCCATTATCTCTGTGCATTAATCCTTGCTGTTTATTTAGTGGGCTATCAATGGCAGCAGTGGATCCAATGGCAGACATTTAAATGGACAGAAATCTAGGTCCACAATTCTGGCTGCATAAAATTAGGTTCAGGACCTCAGAATTTTTACATTAAAAAGGGAGGCCATTTGGCCCATCATGTCTGCACTGACTCTCTGAGCATTATAATTTGGTGTCAATCTCCTCCATGTTCCTCGTAAACCTCCACATTTTGTATCTGTTCAAGTAATCGCCTAGTGTCTCTTTGCCTCCAATGGAAGCTGCCTTTACCACATTTCTTGGAAGTGCATTCCAGGCTCTAACTATTTGCTGTATGATGTGTACTTCACGTTTATACCTGTTACGAATTACTTTCAGTCTATACCATCTTGTCCCCTTTGCCAAGTGGGAACACTATCTCCCTGTGTGTTCGGTGCAGGCTCATCATGATTTTGAAAACATCAATCAAATTCTCTCTCGCAGCCTTTTCTTCTGCAAGGATAACGATCCCAGTTTTCCAATCTGTTCTCAAAATTGAAGTTTCTTATTCCTGGTAACAAAGTGTGGGGCTGGATGAACACAGCAGGTCAAGCAGCATCTTAGGAGCACAAACGCTGACGTTTTGGACCTTGACCCTTCATCAGAAAAGGGAGATAGGGAGAAATAGGGAGAGGGGGGAGGCAGACCGAAGATGGATAGAGGAGAAGATACGTGGGGAGGTAGGGAGGGAATAGGTCAGTCCGAGGAGGACGGACAGGCCAAGGGGTCGGGATGAGGTTAGGAGGTAGGAAATCGAGGTGTGCCTTGAAGTACACGAGATACGAGATGTGGTGAAGATTTGTCTGTAGAAAATAATTTTTATTCAAGCCTAAAGAATTCTTGCTCTTGCTGTACATTTTTCCCACCCTAACGTTCCATTTGTTTAAAATTATCCCACCCAGATTACTTTTTTGTTTTCGGTTTACCTTTCCAAAAGTGCAATCAAAGGTTGCAAGACTATTAAGTAGACACTGCTTCTGACAGTCTTTTAGAAAGAAACCCTCCTGAACTGCAATCCATGAATTGAGTAATCCATTTCCAATATGTTAAACAAGCTGTCCTGTATCTGGTGCAGCTACTGACACAAAGGTATTTTACTGATGGAACAAAGTTGTGCTTCCTGTTTTAGATTGTATACAAATTTTGAGCTTGTACCAGTAAATATTGAAGTGTAACGGTCCAAATGCCGACCTCAATGTTTATCCATTAACCACAAATTCTTAATCTTTTCTTTTTATCAGAACTCAAATGTCTTTATTGATAAACTTCCTTAGCAGCAATGTTTGAAAATCCCTGCATGTGACATTCGCGGCATATCCTTCAATATCTATTGTTTCTTCAAAAAGATTTCTTCTAAACAAAAGCCAAAAAAACTGTGGATGCTGTAAATCAGGAACAAAAACAAAGCTGCTGGAAAAGCTCAGCTGGTCTGGCAGCATCTGTGAAGAAAAATCACAATTAATGTTTTGGGTCCAGTGACCTTCCTCTTTTAAACAAACTGTTTTGTATCTAGGTGATGTTTGCTTTGCAAGGGCTGTCAAAGTTTACCATTGCTAACAGGTTAATCCCATTCTGCCTTTTTGAACAGAGGTGCTATATTTCAAATTGGCCAAAACAGCAGGATGGCGTCCATATCCAAGGATGTTTGAAGAATTATGGTCAGAATATCAAACTAATTTGTTCCAGACTTCACTGAACATTATAATATACAGCTTTTTTCACATCCAAGACACACCAGTTTTTAGCTCTCCTTTCTTTTGTGTGTATCATCTTAAAACTATTCTTTTGTCTTAGAATTTAACTGAACTAGTGGGGTTGGGGTGCGACAACAGAAGAGGGATGTGGAACGAAAGAAAATATCAGGTTTTTTTCCTCTTTGATTCAAATGTTTATTTTGAAGCTAATCTCGTTCCCCTACCTTGTTGTTAATTGGTTTTCCTCATTCATTTCTTTGAACTAGAGCTACCAATGGCTCATCTGTAACTAAATACTGTTGCTGTGTCAGTATCCAGCAGTTCCCTTCCGAATGGCATTGCGGGTCAATCCCCCACAGCCGGAGAACTGTGGCAGTTCAAGAAGTCAGCTCACCACATCCTTCGAGGGCAACTAGTGATGGGCGACAAATGCTAGTTAGCTAGCAGTACCTACATCCCACAGTTGAATTTTTAAAAAATATATATTACCTCAAGTATTTCTGATTTTCTGTTTCAGTGATTAAATAATTGCAATATTTATCTAATTCTCATGATGTGGGTGTGGCTGGTAAGGCTGGAATTTAGTATACGTAGAAACACAAAAATGTAGAAAATAGGAGCAGGTGTAGGCTATTCCACCCTACAACCTGCTGTGCCATTCAATATGATCATGGCTGATCACCCAATTAAGAACCCTATTCCAGAACAGTGGTCATGTTTTGAAGTGTTTTGTTGGGAACAGCAATGTAGAACTACCTTAGCATTGGTAAGAGCTTCTTGTGCTTGGTTACCTTTTATGTTATTTTTTGGTTGCAATCATGAGCAATTTAAAATTGAAGAAAGGATCCCCCTGAGGAAAATAATATCTACTAAATAGCTTTTCAACTGTAATTTATTCAGATCCTAGCACTTTAGTGGCTCAGTTTGAGCTCTAATGTGGCTTTTGGGCGTTGCATATTTTTTAAAAAATATGCATTTCAAAAAATGTTAGAAACTGGCAATAAAGGCAAACACTTTCCCTGTTATGCATGTGCTCACTGTTTTGGTCAACAGCTATGCCTAATGTGACATGCCTGTCCTTTAGTTCCTCCACCTTTTCAAATCCTGTTTTTGTCAACACCAACCTTTTTATTTTTGTGATAAATCATTCCACATCCTGACAACACTGAAGGGTTTCTCCATCTGTCCCAGCTAGAATATTTGCCAATGATTTTAAATCTGACCTTTAGTTGTTGGCCCACTTGCATAAGGGGCAGCCTCCTTCAAAAGTCCTCATTTAACTTGCCTTCTTTAAAAGATTTAATATTGTTGAAATACACATTTGAATTTACATTGTAAACTAATGGAATGTTAAGATGCTTTATACATCATAAATAGTATTTAGAAATGGGTAATAGATTTCTTTGTTATTTAATGATCTATATTAATCAGATATTCTATGATAGCCAACATTAACAAACTATCTTTCCTCATTAAATTTTAACTCGTCTGCACTGACTCAAATAACAAAAGAGGAATGTTCTGGCCTATGTCTGAGGACACAGTTCAGATTTCATGGGAAGTAAAGCTTCTTAGTTTTTCTTTTGCATTGTGTATTTTGTTGCTATGTTGAATAAATTAATTTATTTCATGTAACTTTTTCTTCCTTCAACTTTAGATAATTTTCATTTCACATGTGCTATTGATTAGATTTGACAGTCTCAATAGTGTAGTTTTCTGAATAGATATCAGATGAGAATCAAAGGTTTTGTAGCAGTGTTTTCTTTTAATGCTTAACTTAACAAAAAGCACTAAATCGTTTAAGAAAGGGAAGTTTTACTAATATCAGTCTTAACAATATAGTTTAATTCATATAGTCATATTGAAAATGATCTAATCCATCCCTTGGTTTTTACACAGTGAGGAGTTACAGAAGGGCTTGCTTTTCGTTTGCGAATACCAGACTTTTGATTGATGAGGACAACTATGTGCCAGCTAATTCAGAAGTGAATGGACCTTACTTTGAGAGTAAATATGACGAGCAGCCTCTGCACTTAAAGCAATAAGTGGGGATTGTTTTAAAGATAAAAACTGTGCCTCATCTGCGTCCAGCTCACTGTGTGATACTGGGGTTCTTTTAAAGCAGTTTTGCTTATCAGCTACTTTATTAAATAATCTATGGGGAGAGATTGGATCAGTTTAGACTATTCACTGGAGCTTACAGGAATGAGTGTGGATTTCCTAGAAACTTACCAAATTCTAACTGGATTAGATTGAGTAAACGTAGGAAAGATAATGCTGAGATGAAGAGGAATTGTTTCAGGCAAATTTTGGTGAGCCTGTGGAATTCTGTGCCACAGAAAACGGTTGAGACCAAGACTGTTGTGCAGTTCTGGAATCCATGTTAGAAGAGGGATGTGATAGCATTGGACAGGGGGCAGAGGAGATTTGCTAGGATTTTGCCTGGGCTGGAGAGTTTATGAAAAGAGATTGGATGGACTGGGGATGTTTTCCCTGGAGCAGAGGTTGAGATGTATAAAACTGAAGAGACATAGATGAAATAGACCATGAGCAGAGCATATCTGAGCAAGGCACAGCCAGACTGTATTTATGAGAATTTGGTGCAGAGGGGCAAAGATGCTTTCTGCATTTTTATTTTGTTTGTTGTTTGTGGGGTATTTTGTGGTGTATAGTTTGTATAGCAATATTCTTTAGATTGAACTGAGCAGAAGGAAGGGCATTCTAGTTTAACAGCTGCACCTTTTAGGGGTCTGTTGTTTGGGGAGGCGAAATCAAACATTGACATCACAGGGAAGTGCTGTGTTGATTGATTCATGATTTTAAAAAGTATGCTTTCTTTTGGAACAAAGCATTTGGAATGTTTGCCAACGTTGGTCAGTTCACTAAGTATAGGAGTTGGGATGTCATGTTGCGCTACAAGGACATTATTGGGGGCCACTTCTGGAATACTGAATATAATTCTAGTCACCCTTCTACAGAAAGGATGTTGTTAAACTTGAGAGGCTGCAGAAAAGATTTACAACAATGTTGCCGGGTTTGGAAGGTTTGCGTTTTAGGGAGAGGCTGAATAGGCTAGAGCAGCTTTTTTTTCCCCTGAAGCTTCAGAGGCTGAGAGTAACATTAGAGGTTTATAAAATGATGAGGGGCATGGATAGGGTGAATAGTCGGTCTTTTTCCCAGGGCAGGGGAGTCCAAAACTGGAGGGCAGAGGTTTAAGGTGAAAAGGAAAAGATTTAAGAAGAACATGAGGGAGTACATCAGTATGGGTAGCATTAACTTCATGTAGACTGGAAAATCAATTTGGCAGAGGTAGTCATGAAGAAGAATTCATTGAATGTATTTGGGACAGTTTCTTGGAATATAAAAAAACCAAACGAACTGCGGATGCTGTAAATCAGGAACAAAAACAAAGTTGCTGGAAAAGCTCAGCAGGTCTGGCAGCATCTGTGGAGGATAAAACAGAGTTAACGTTTCAGGTCCGATGGCCTTTCCTCAGAACAGGACATTGGTGGAGCCACTTCTGGAATACTGCGTATAATTCTAGTTGTCCTTCTACAAAAGTTCTGTTCGGTTCTGAGGAAGGGTCACTGGACCCAAAACGTTAACTCTGTTTTCTCCTTCACAGATTCTGCCAGATCTGCTGAGCTTTTCCAGCAACTTTTTTTTGTTCTTGGAACATTATGCTGTTGATCCAACTAGGAATCTGGTGATTTGAGCTAGACAGAGAGGCTGAATAAGCTGTAATAGTGACCTTATAGAGGTTTATAAGATCATGAGTGGTATGGATAGGGTAAATAGTCAGGGTCTTTTTACCCACAGTGGGTGAATCCAAAACTAGAGGGCATAGGTGTAAGGGGAGAGGGGAAAGATTCAAGAACCTGATGAGTAACTTGTTCATGCAGAGGGTATTATATGTTTGGAACAACCTGCCAGAAGAAGTGGTGGAGGCCGGTACAATTACAACATTTAATTTGCATCTGGATGGGTATATGAAAAGCAAGGATTTTGAGGGATATGGGCCAAATGCTGGCAAATGGGACTAGGCCACATTGGGATATCTGGTCAGCATGAACAAGTTGGACCAAAGAGTCTGTTTTCATGCTTTATGACTTCATGACTCTATAAGGGATTAACTGAGAAACAACAAGAATAATTGAAAGTCTGGGCCAGTATACTAAAGCAACATAAGTAGCAAAGTAGGGTTAGGGAAATCCAGTTAACATTAGGGAAGCTAAGTTACTAGTATTCTTACATAAACATAATTAATACTGCCTTTCTTTACAAAAAAAATTGTGGTGTCAGGAGAGGAAGCTGATGCAAAGGAATCTCATTGGTTGGCAGAGGTGGGGGTTGAGGGGAGAAAATTGGCAGGGAGAGCAGTGGTGGTGTTTGGATTTAGTGGTTGGGCTTGGGGGAAATTTAGCTACGGAGGCATTGCTGCAAGATTAACAGCATGGAACAGATTGTGGAGAGGTGGGAGGTCAGGAGGGGACAGGGGTTTGTCATCAGGCCTGGTTTCCCTGAATTCAGACCACAAAGATGCTGGCTGCCTTGGGTAATACCATTTTTGGGGATGGGGCCCCAAAGGCGTGTTAGGTTTTTTTGTAAATGGGAAGTAACTAATACTTGCATTGTTGAAGGATAATGGTGCACATTTTATTTGTTTTGCTGCATTTGGTGAACACTGCACTTCTAAAAAGGCACACATTCTTTCCTATCAAATGTGTGGAAAGCCAACTGTGAAAGGGCCAGTTTCTGGGTGATAGATTCTGGGAGTAATGTATTCCATACTCATTTAGTTGAGAATTTTTTTCTTTTATTCACTCATTGGATGTGGGCGTTGCTGGCTGGGCTGGCATTTATTGTCCGCCCCTAGTTGCCCCTACAGAAGGTGGCAGTGAGCTGCCGTCTAGAACCATTGCAGTTCACGTGCTGTAGGTAGAACATCAGTATCCTTGGGGAGGGAGTTGAGGATTTTGACCCAGTTACAGTGAAGGAGTCAGACTGGCGAGTGGCTTGGGGAATTTGCAGGAAGTGGCATTTCTTACACTGATTCTTGGCTAAAATTAAGAACCGCATCAAACGAGTATCCAGGAACTTCTGCTGCTGCTGTGACACAACCCCCATCCTGGGTAATAAAGTGTGGAGCTGGATGAACACAGCAGGCCAAGCAGCATCTCAGGAGCACAAAAGCTGATGTTTCGGGCCTAGACCCTTCATCAGAGAGGGGGATGGGGAGAGGGAACTGGAATAAATAGAGAGAGAGGGGGAGGCGGACCGAAGATGGAGAGTAAAGAAGATAGGTGGAGAGGAGAGTATAGGTGGGGAGGTAGGGAGGGGATAGGTCAGTCCAGGGAAGACGGACAGGTCAAGGAGGTGGGATGAAGTTAGTAGGTAGCTGGAGGTGCGGCTTGGGGTGGGAGGAAGGGATGGGTGAGAGGAAGAACAGGCTAGGGAGGCAGAGACAGGTTGGACTGGTTTTGGGATGCAGTGGGTGGGGGGGAAGAGCTGGGCTGGTTGTGTGGTGCAGTGGGGGGAGGGGATGCACTGGGCTGGTTTAGGGATGCAGTAGGGGAAGGGGAGATTTTGAAGCTGGTGAAGTCCACATTGATACCATTAGGCTGCAGGGTTCCCAGGCGGAATATGAGTTGCTGTTCCTGCAACCTTCGGGTGGCATCATTGTGGCAGTGCAGGAGGCCCATGATGGACATGTCATCAAAAGAATGGGAGGGGGTGTGGAAATGGTTGGCGACTGGGAGGTGCAGTTGTTTTTTGCGAACTGAGCGGAGGTGTTCTGCAAAGCGGTCCCCAAGCCTCCGCTTGGTTTCCCCAATGTAGAGGAGGCCGCACCGGGTACAGTGGATGCAGTATACCACATTGGCAGATGTGCAGGTGAACCTCTGCTTGATGTGGAATGTCATCTTGGGGCCTGGGATGGGGGTGAGGGAGGAGGTGTGGGGACAAGGGTTCCAGTTTTCATAAAGTCCTTTGATTTGAGGCAGATCCCAGGAGATTGAAATGCAGAAACTGTGATTCCTTTTATTCAAAAAGAAGAGCAGGCAGAAACCTAATAGAATGTTGCAGAATAGAATAGTACTACGTTATAATGCTCATTTGAGGAGCAGTACAGATGTTATTGGTCGAATGGTCTCCTTCAGTGGCATAACATTTCTGTACTTCTGAATGTTATTGTATATAAGATCATAAGACATTGGAGCAGAAATTAGGCCATTCGGCCTGTCGAGTCAGCTCCACCATTCAATCCTGACTGATAAGTTCCTCAACGCCATCCTCTTGCTTTCTCCTGGTAACCCTCGATCCCCTTGATAATCAAGAATCTATCTATCTTAGTCGTAAATGTACTCCATGACCTGGCCTTCACAGCTTTCTATGAATTCCATAGATTCACCACTCACTGGCTGAAGAAGTTTCTCCTTATCTCCATTCTAAAAGGTCTTCCCTTTACTCTAAGGCTGTCCCTTCGGGGTCTAGACTCTCCTACCAATGGAAGCATCTTCCCAACACCCACTATATCCAGGCCATTCAGTGTTCTGCAAGTTTCAGTTAGATCCCCCTCATCCTTCTAAACTCTACTGAGTATAGTCCCAGAGTCCTCAAACGTTCCTTATACATTGAGCTTTCCATTCCTGGGACCAGTATCTTGAACCTCCTCTGAGCTTGCTCCAGGGCCAGTACATCATGAGGAGGATTGAATGTAAAAGTAAGGATGTTATGCTTCACTTCCAAACAATATAACAATATTGAAGAGACTGCATCTGCAGTACTGTGTACAATATTGAACACCTAATTTAAGAAAGGCTGTCAATACTCTGGAAGCAGTCCGGAGAACATTTATTTGAGTAATACCTGAAAAGGATTGTCATTATGAAGAAAGGTCAGACAGACCTTTATCAGTTGGAGTTTAGAAGATTGAGGTGACTTAGTTGAAACAGGTAAGGTCATAGAGACATACAACATGGAAACAAACCCTTCAGTCTCACTAGTTCACACCGACCATATTCCCAAACTGAACTACCTCCATCAGCCTGCATTTGGACCATATCCCTCTTAAACCTTTCCTATTCATGCACTTACACAAATGCCTTATGAATGTTGTCACTGTACCTCCATCCACGACTTTCTCTGGCAGTTCATTCCACACTAAAACACTTCTTTAAAAAAAAGGTTGCCCCTCATGTCTTTTTAAATCTTTCTCCTCTCACCTTAAAAATATGCCCCCTAGTTTTGAACTCCCCACCTTAGGAAAAAGATCTTTGCTATTCACCTTATCTGTGCCCCTCATGATTTAATGAACCTCTAGAAGGTCACTGCTCAACCTCCTGTGCTCCATTGAAAAAAAGTCCCAGCCTAATTTTACAACTCAAATACTTCATTCCTAGTAACATCCTCGTAAATCTTTCCTGAACCCCTTCCAATTTATTAATAATATCCTTCCTATAGCAGGGTGACCAGAAGAGGTCTCACCAATTTCCTGTATATAGTCACTGACCTTAGCCATGCCTGAACTTATTGCAAATCAACCAGACTCCAGCAGATCTCTCTAGTTATCTGCCATCACTATTTTTTTTAACAGTCTCCTGTGCTCTGCTGCCTTCATGTGGCAACATGCTTTCTTCGAATTCTCTACTTATATTCCTCATGGCTCCTGTCCTGCATCCATGAACCTGGCAGAGCCTCTGGCAACAGATACTGGGCAGCAATCAGTTGTGAACCTGTGAAAAGGACTGTCAGCTTTTCAGAGTTGAATACAAGGCCAACTCTTTGAGGTTGTAAGATAATAAAATGTGAGGCTGGATGAACACAGCAGGCCAAGCAGCATCTCAGGAGCACAAAAGCTGACGTTTCGGGCCTAGACCCTTCATCAGAGAGGGGGATGGGGTGAGGGTTCTGGAATAAATAGGGAGAGAGGGGGAGGCGGACCGAAGATGGAGAGAAAAGAAGATAGGTGGAGAGAGTTTAGGTAGGGAGGGGATAGGTCAGTCCAGGGAAGACGGACAGGTCAAGGAGGTGGGATGAGGTTAGTAGGTAGATTGGGGTGGGAGGAAGGGATGGGTGAGAGGAAGAACAGGTTAGGGAGGCAGAGACAGGTTGGACTGGTTTTGGGATGCAGTGGGTGGAGGGGAAGAGCTGGGCTGGTTGTGTGGTGCAGTGGGGGGAGGGGACTAACTGGGCTGGTTTAGGGATGCGGTGGGGGAAGGGGAGATTTTGAAGCTGGTGAAGTCCACATTGATACCATTAGGCTGCAGGGTTCCCAAGCGGAATATGAGTTGCTGTTCCTGCAACCTTCGGGTGGCATCATTGTGGCACTGCAGGAGGCCCATGATGGACATATCATTTAAAGAATGGGAGGGGGAGTGGAAATGGTTGGCGACTGGGAGGTGCAGTTGTTTGTTGCGAACTGAGCGGAGGTGTTCTGCAAAGCGGTCCCCAAGCCTCCGCTTGGTTTCCCCAATGTAGAGGAAGCCGCACCGGGTACAGTGGATGCAGTATACCACATTGGCAGATGTGCAGGTGAACCTCTGCTTAATGTGGAATGTCATCTTGGGACCTGGGATAGGGGTGAGAGAGGAGGTGTGGGGGCAAGTGTAGCATTTCCTGCGGTTGCAGGGGAAGGTGCCGGGTATGGTGGGGTTGGAGGGCAGTGTGGAGCGAACAAGGAAGTCACGGAGAGAGTGGTCTCTGGAAAGCAGACAGGGGTAGGGATGGAAAAATGTCTTGGGTGGTGGAGTCGGATTGTAGATGACGGAAGTGTCGGAGGATGATGCGTTGTATCCGGAGGTTGGTGGGGTGGTGTGTGAGAACGAGGGGGATCCTCTTTGGGCGGTTGTGGCGGGGGCAGGGTGTGAGGGATCTGTTGCGGGAAATACGGGAGACGCGGTCAAGGGCGTTCTCGACCACTGTGGGGGGAAAGTTGCGGTCCTTGAAGAACTTGGACATCTGGGATGTGCGGGAGTGGAATGTCTTATCGTGGGAGCAGATGCGGCGGAGGCGGAGGAATTGGGAATAGGGGATGGAATTTTTGCAGGAGGGTGGGTGGGAGGAGGTGTATTCTAGGTAGTTGTGGGAGTCGGTGGGCTTGAAATGGACATCAGTTACAAGCTGGTTGCCTGAGATGGAGACTGAGAGGTCCAGAAAGGTGAGGGATGTGCTGGAGATGGCCCAGGTGAACTGAAGGTTGGGGTGGAAGGTGTTGGTGAAGTGGATGAACTGTTCAAGCTCCTCTGGGGAGCAAGAGGCGGCGCCGATACAGTCATCAATGTACCGGAGGAAGAGGTGGGGTTTGGGGCTTGTGTAGGTGCGGAAGAGGGACTGTTCCACGTAACCTACAAAGAGGCAGGCATAGTTGGGGCCCATGGCCACCCCCTTAGTCTGTAGGAAGTGGGAGGAGTCAAAAGAGAAGTTGTTGAGGGTGAGGACGAGTTCGGCTAGGCGGATGAGGGTGTCGGTGGAGGGGGACTTGTCGGGCCTGCGGGACAGGAAGAAGCTGAGAGCCTTGAGGCCATCTGCATGCAGAATGCAGGTGTATAGGGACTGGACGTCCATGGTGAAGATGAGGTGTTGGAGGCCAGGGAATTGGAAGTCCTGGAGGAGGTGGAGGGCGTGGGTGGTGTCACGGACGTAGGTAGGGAGTTCCTGGACCAAAGGGGAGAAAATGGAGTCCAGACAGGTGGAGATGAGTTCGGTGGGGCAGGAGCAGGCTGAGACGATGGGTCGACCAGGGCAGGCAGGTTTGTGGATTTTGGGAAGGAGATAGAAACGGGCCGTGCGGGGTTGGGGAACAATGAGGTTGGAGGCTGTGGGTGGGAGGTCCCCTGAGGTGATGAGGTCATGGTTGGCTGATTGTGATAAATTGCCAATGGGTCAGTGTGGCCCCGAGTGCCTCAGCAGCCCGTTGTTGAGTCAGTCCTGGTTGAAAGGTTAGGTTGGAGCTGCCTGATACCCACCAGACCTGTGTTGCTACACTGTCAAGCTTCATATTAGAATTAGTAAGCAGGGAAAGGTGTCTAGCTGCAGCTAACTGGCTGACAGCATTTTGGACTTGGTGCTGTGGGTGAATTCACTGTGGTGCATCCATGATGCTGAGTATGTCTTGAATAGCGTGTTCAGTGAGGCAGGTGAAGATGAACAGACAATAGAGGAAGGCAGGTAGTGCAGACCCTGTGGCTATCCCTTTTTTTTCAAACAGGTATATAATTTGGGATACTGTTGAGGGAGATGAATGTGAAAGTGAAAGAGGTGGGAGTAAACCATAGCTGGATCTGCAGTACGTGAGGGAAAGGAGGAGGGCAGGGCTCTAATAATTGGAGATTCAATTGTAGGATAACACAGGTGTTTCTGAAGCTGCGGGAGAAATTCCAGGAGGGTATGTTGCCTGTCTCATGCCAGGGTCAGGGACATCGCTGGCTACAGAGCATTCTGAAGAGGGAAAGCAAATATAGATCATGGTGCATATCTGTACCAGTGACACAGGTAGAAAAAGGGCTGAGCTTACCTAAAGCAGCATTTAGGGAACTAGGAAGTAGTTTATAGAAGAGGATACAAAAAATATTAATTTCTGGATTACTTGCATGCCATGCAAGCATGAGTGTAGGAATAGGAGGTTAGTCCAGATGTATGCGTGGTTAAAGAGATTGTGCCAGAGGGAGGGCTTTGGATTTCTTGGGCAGTGGGACCTGGTACAAGGAGAATGGGTTACAACTGTGCTGGAATGGGACCAACATTACAGGGGAGATTTGTTACTGCTTTTGGGAAGGGTTTTGACCAAATTAGCTGGGGGCAGGTGAGATCGAGAGAAAAGATTCAGCATGGAGAGATGATCAGCCAAAATTAAGAGACAACAACGGCGTCAAGAAAGCACAAGAAATCAAAGGCTAGTTAAGACACAAGGGAGTTTGCAAAGGTTGAATGGTATTTATTTTAATGGAAGGAGTCTGATGCACAATGCAGATGAGTTGAAGACACAAATTATCACATGATGGTAGGATGTCATTGCTATTGCTGATCCATATTTGATTGAGGGATGGGATTGGCTGCTCAGTATTCCAGGAGAGACAGGAAAGGAGGTAAAAGAGGAGAGGATGGCAAAATATTGATCAGGAAATCAGTTACAGCAGTAAGGAGGGATGGTCCAGAAACACCCCACCTATGTCCAGGACACCACCCTTGCCCTCCACACCTCCAAGACTTCCAATTCCCTGGCCCCCAGCACCTCATCTTTACTATGGGCATCCAGTCCCTGTACATTTGCCTTCCCCATGCAGATGGCCTAAAAGCCCTCTGCTTCTTCCTCTCCCGTGGGCCCAAAAAGTCCCCCTCCACCGACACCTCATCCGCTTAACTGAACTCATCCTTACCCTTAACAACTTCTCCTTCAACTCCTTCCATTTCCTAAGAGACAAAAGGGGGTGGCCATGGGTACCGGCGTGAGCCCAAGCTATGCCTGCCTCTTTGTAGGATACAATGAATAAACCCTCTTCTGTAGCTACACTGGCACCGTCCCCCACCTCTTCCTCCATTACATTGATGACTGTATCGGCGCTGCCTCGTGCTCATATGAGGAGCTCGAACAGTTCATCAACTTTAGTAACACCTTCTACCCCAACCTCAAGTTCACCTGGACCATCTCTGACATCTCCCTCTCTGTCTCCATCTGTGGTGACTACCTTGAAACCAACATCTACTTCAAACTCACCAACTCTCGCAGCTACCTAGACTACACCACCTCTCACCCACCCTCCTGCAAGAATGTCATCCCCTACTCCCAATTCCTCCACCTCTGCTACTCCCAACATGGTGCGTTCCACTCCTGCACATCTCAGATGCCATCCTATTTCCAGGACCATAATCTTCCCCTCTCCAGCGAGAGAAAATGCACTCAATTGCATCTCTTGCATTTCCCAGCTCTGCCCTCACGTTCCTTCTACCCCAACAAAAATAAAGACAATTCCCCTTGCCCTCACATATCACCCCACTAACCTCCAGATTCAACGTATCATTCTCCGCCATCTACAATCCAACCCCAGAAGCAAAGAGATATTTCCATCCCTATCCCTTTTGTAGGGACCACTCTCTCCATGACTCCGTCGTCTGCTCCACACTCCCCACTAACCCCACTGCTCATGGCGTCTTTCCCTGCAACGACAGGAAGTGTTGCACCTGCCCCTACACCCATCACACCCACCTTTGCAGAGCATCTGTGCTGTGTTTGTGACAAGACAACACCTTCTGGATGCCAACCGTTTCAACTCTCCCTCCCTCTCCCTGGGCGACATGTCCATCCTGGGCCTCCTCTAATGTCACCATTGACAAACTGAAGGAGCAGCACCTCATATTTCACCTCAGCTGCCCTACAGCCCAATGGCCTAAATGTGGATTTCACCAGTTTCAAAATCTTCCCAACCCAGGCCTCATCTGATGACCAACCCTCCCTCATCCCCGCCTCCTTGACCTGACACAACCTGCCCATCTTCTCTGCCACCTATCTGCCCCTCCCACCTCACCGACCAATCCTCACCACTCCCTACGTGCTCTCACCTATCACCATCCACCTACCTTCCCCAGCCTCACCCCTCCTCTGTCTATTTATTTCTGTGCTCCCTTACCCCTTTCCCATTTCTGCAGAAGGGTCCCAACCGAAAACATCAATTTTCCTGCTCCTCTCCTGTCTGGCCTGCTGTGTTCCTCCAGCTCCACTTAAGCTGTTCAAGTCTGTTTCCTATTATCCAGCCAAATTTGAATCTGTTGAAATTGTCCATTTTATTCTGAGCCATAACTTTCTTTTTCTTTCAAGTCAGTTGCATGCCGTAGTATCAAAATGTCTTTTTGAAGTCCATGTACACTACATCAACAGCCTTGCTGTCATCAGCTCAATCTGTTACCATTTCAGTAAACTTCAACAAGTTAATCTTTTTCCTTTTTAGAAGTCAATGTTGGTTGTTTTGTAAGCATAGAATCATAGTCATACAGCATATAAACAGACAGTTTGGTTCAACACCTCCATGTTGACCAAGTTTCCCAAATTAAACTAGCCCCACATGCCTGCATTTTGCCCATATCCCTCTAAATATTTCCTATTCATGTCTTTTAAATGCTTTAATTGTACTCATGTCTACCATTTCCTCTGGCAGTTCATTTGACATACAAACCACCCTCTGTGTGGAAGAAGTTGCCCCTGAGGTCCCTTTTTAAATCTTCCTCCTCCACCTCGCCTTAAAAATGCGCACCCCCCACCCCCTCAAGCTTTGAACTTCCCTAGCCAGGGAAAAAATCTTTGCTATTCTCATTGTCTGTGCCCTTCATGGTATTGTAAAACTCTGTAAGGTCAACCTTCAACCTGCTGTGCTCTAGTGAAAAAAGTCCCAGCCTATTTAGTCTAGTGTCCAGGTAAATCATTTCTGAACCCTCTTCAATTTAATAATATCTTTCTTACAGTAGGGCAACCAGAACTTCTCCAAAAGAATGTCCTGTACTCAATTGTCTGAGCACTGAAGACAAGCATACTAAATGTCTCCTTAACCACCGTCTACCTGTGATGCAATGCAACTTACAAAAAACTACGTACCCGCACCCCTAGGTCTCTTTGTTCAACTACACTACCCAGGGTCCTACCATTAACTGTATAAGTCCTGCCCTTGCATTTTGATAAAACAACAACCTCACGTCTATCCGCATTAAACTCCACCTGCTGCTCCTCAGCCCATTTACTCAATTGATCAAGATTTCTTTGTGATCTTTGATAACCTTCTTCACTGTCAACTAAACCACCAGTTGAATTAGTTTTATTGTCTCATTTACTGACATGAGTATAGTGAAAAATTTACAAGTCACCACTTAGAGCTGTCTTAGGCACTTTGACACAGATTCTTGGTACAAATTCTTAGGAAAAATAATTAGAAAAATAGAGATTTTAAAAGTCCAGCACTTCTCGGAACCCTCTGCAAAAACTTAGCTACCACCTATGTCAGACACAATGGTCTATAGTTCCCAGGCTCCTCCTTACAGCCTTTCTTAAATAAAGGCTCAACATTAGCCACCCTTCAGTTCTCTGGCACCTCACTTGTGGCTGTAGATGATACAAATATCTTTGCTGGGGACTCTGCAATTTCTTCCCTAACTTCCCTCCAAATCCTGAGATACACTTGATCAGGTCCTGGAGATTTATCCACTTTCTTTTAAGACCTCTAGCAGCGTCTTCTGTAATGTGGACTATTGTCAAGACATCCTTGAGTTCTTTAGCCTCCACGTCCTTCTGCACAGTACTAAATTGATTTGTTTAGTATCTCTACCCGTCTCCTGTGATTCTACACATAGGCGATCTCATTGATCTTTAAAGGGTCCTATTCTCTCCCTAGTTACTCTTTTTTTTATGCTTAATGTACTTGTCGGATCTCTTTGGTTTACCCTTAACCTTAGCATATAATGTTATGTCATACCCTGTTTTTGGCCTCCTGACTTCCCTATTAAGAATGCCCCTACACTCTTTATACTCTTCAAGATGGCTTAGATAGCATCTATCTCCTTGGTATGGACAAATGCAAAATATTCATTTTAATACTTCAGCCACCTTCTTACCTCCTATATAATCAACTTTTTTGATCCCTGATCATCCCTGCTGTTTCCTTTTACTTTCCTTTTAATTGATCTCAATTGTCTATACCTAATATGACTTTTTTTTCACATTTCTCACCATGGCCTTAATATCTTTATTTATCCATTATCCCCTAGTCTTAGCAGCCTTACCCTTCACTCTAACAGCAACATAATGTTGCTGAACTCCTGTTATCTCACTTTTTGAAAGCATCCCGCTGACCAGTCATCCCTTTGCCTGCAACAATCGACTCCAATCAACCTTTGAAAGTAGTTTACCTTTTTTCACATGACTGCCAATATTGTCCTGCATAATTATTTCTAGAAGCTTCCCCACTACCAAACTTAAACTGGTATATAATAAATGGCCTTATTCTTACAACCTTTTCTGAACAAGAATGTATAGACCTTTAAGCCTGCAGTCTTCTGGCACCTTCCCGAGTCTAGGGAAGACTGAAAGGTAATTGCCAGTGCACCTGCTACTTTGACTCTGGCTCTGGCTTCCTTCAATATTTTTGGATGTATCTCAGCCAGTCCCAGTCCGTTGTCAGATTTGCGTATCATTAGCCTATCCAACACTCCCTCATCATCAATTTTGAACCTTTGTATTTACAGAGTTTCTCTTCTGTCACTGTGGCTTACGTAGCATCTATCTCCTTGGTATGGACAGGTGCAAAATATTCATTTTAATACTTCAGCCACCTTCTTAACTCCTATATAATCTACTTTTTTTGATCCCTGATCATCCCTGCTGTTTCCTTTTACTTTCCTTTTAATGTTAATGGGTGTATTGAAGACTTTTAAGATTCACATTTATGTTGGTTGCCAGGCTTTTCTCATTAATCACTCATGGCTTCTTTAATTGCTTTGTCAACACAACCCCAAACACCTTTTGAATTGTTTCTGGGCTATATTTTGTACCTGACGCTGGGTACACATAAGAAATACAAAAAGTAAGAAGCCAGAATCAGAAAAAAAGTCAGGTTTCTGCAGTATTTAGGCAATAGCCATTTCTTTTCTCCTTGAAAACTTTGCTTGGCTATTTCTCCATAGTCATTTGATTTTTCAGTCGAAAATAGGTAAACTATACTGCACGTGAAGTTGTTGCCTTTGTTTACAGTAAGTCACACGTTTAAAAACGTGTCAATCCAGGGAATGCCCACATAGCTTGATTTAAAACTTCCAATCCCCCCTGTACTTTTTGGTTTTTTATGTATTCCTAACAACAACAATGGTGATGGGTGTAGCGAACAAATGTTTGGTAGCTAAACTTCCTAGTGATACCGAAGAGGTGTAGGAAAGTAAGCTGTTGAGAGGAGGTACGGAGTGTGCAAAGGAATGTACATGGGTCAAGTAAATCAACAAAAAAAATTGGTAGATGGTGTTTAATGTGGGGAATATGTGAAGTTGTCCACTTTGGCAGGAAGTGTAGAACAGTCAATTTAAATGGAGAGAGATTACAGAACTTTGATTTGCAGAAACCTGGATGTCCTGTCCATGAATTGCAAAAGGTTAGTCTGCAACAACAGCACATTGTTTGGAAAGCAAGTGGAATGTTGTGGTTCTTTGCAAAGAGAATGTGAATGCAGGGAAGTATTATTGCAGAGGGACAGGGCCTTGCTGCAACTGTATCTGAATTCCTTTTGATTCTAACCTAATTATGTCCTTTCTCAGACACTCAGAAGGTTCACTTCTATCATTTTCTGGAATGAAGTGATTATCCTATGATAAAAAATTAGAAGACTGGACCTATGCCATGGGAGTCTAAAAGAATGAAAGCTGATTTTATTGAAATATAAGAGGAGACTTAATGGAGTGGATGCTGTCCTGTCCTGTGGTGGGCACTGTTTAAAAATAAGAGGCCACCCTTTTAAGATGAAGATAAAGGGGGGGAAAATGTGGGTTGTTAATCTGTGGAATACTCTTTCTCAGAAAGTAGTGGAGGATGTATCATTGAATTCTTTTCAAGGCAGAGTTGGATAGACTTTTCATAAACTAAGGATTCAAAAGTTACAGGGGCCAGACAGGATTGGAGTTTAGGTCTCAGAGCAGCTGTGATCTTGTTAAATATGGCATGGGCTAGAAAGTTGAAAGGGCCTAGTCCTGTTCATTCTTGTTCAGAAATATCGGCTGAAAGGTTGTTAATAGTGCAAACTCTAAGGGAAAATGCATTTGCCTCTAACCAAAATTTTAATGATGCTATTTGAATTTATTATATTGTAGCATAAAAGAAAATTAAAACCAAAACTGTGATTGATATTCTAAAAGATGGGTAGTAATTTTCCACTAATGAATAGCCTCCACCTGACACACCAACATTTCGAAGTTTTAAAGTTCAGAAGAGGTAATGTTTTTAACATCTGAATGCAGTTTATGACCCATTTGGATAACAGTTGTTTTTCATTTGTTCAGGGGATGTGGATGTTACTGTTTCAGAATACCTATTCCTAATTGCCCTTGAGAAGTTGGGAGTGAACCACTGCTGTCCTGGGGTGTATCTACACCCAGAGTGCTATTAGAAAATGAGTAACTAGATTGAAGAAACAGTGATATATTCCTGAGCTGGACAGATGCCTGGCTTATGGGGATCTTGCAGCTGGTGGAGTTCCTTGTATGTGCTACCTCCTAGGTGGTAGAGGTTGCAGGTTTGGAAAGAGCTATTGAGTGATTTGCTACGGTGTACTTTGTAGATGGTACATGTTGGTGGTGGGTGTGGAGAACACTTCTAGATGTGTTACCAATAATGTGGGCTGCTTTATCCTGGTTGGTGTTGCTAGACATGAATCCATCCAGGCAAGTGGAGAGAATGCCATCACACTCCTGACTTTGGTTCTGTAGATTCTGAACAGACATTAGAGAAGCAAGAGGTGAGTTACTTGTTGCAGAAATTCTTGCCTCCAAACTGCTCTTGTAACCAACATATTGTGAGGCTGGTCCAGTTAAGTTTCTGATCGGTGGTATACTCTAAAATGTCAATAGCATTATGCATCACTGGTGTAAGATGCTGGAAATCCAGCCATACTAGAGCAGTCACAAAAGTTAAAATTCTTGCACATGTGCAAAATTCTCCAATTTACCTCAGTTTCAAAGGTTGTCAAAGCACAAACCAGGTTTTTGTACTTAACAAGAATGACTGACTGACTGACTAATTATTACAAATACATGGATTCCAGTACTACTAAAATAGTTATGAACTGTTGATGAATAGCGGTTTTAAAACACTAACTCCCTTATAAACTCCATCCATATGCACGTAGAGACAGTCACAGGCAGGAAATGAAAACTTGGGGTGAGTGTGGTATGATGGCCAGAGGGAAAAGCTGGGAAGACATTTGTTGAAATGGTCCTTTTGGCAAATCCGGGTATGTGCTACTCCATGATTGTCCTTCACTACTTTCACTTACTTGCAGAAACTACAGGTACAGTTGGTTCACACTTTTAAAATCTCTGGCTTACTAGTTAAAAGGCATAGCTTACAGCAACTGCTGATAGAAAAATAAATTGGCTTTCTTCAAACTTAGTTATTTTTTCCCTATGGCAGAAAAAAGGGTCAACTCCTGCTCTTGTGGAGCTCTGGCTACTCCCAATCATTCTCACTCCCGAGCTATTCAGCCGTCTGGGAGCCACTCAATTCTTAGCATAGAGTAGGCCATTGTCATCGATTTGTGGACTAATGACCAGTTGCCATTCTTCTTGTTTCATCTCGGCCAAAGCTCTATTCTCACACAATCCCCTGGCTCCAGCTCATCAGCGACCAGGATTCCACTATTGCTTGAATAAACAGTTGTGTCAACAGTACTTGCAATGAGTGTCCTGTGCTCACTTTTTTTAAAAATGCAGCTCGTCCTTGTTTTAAGAACAGTGCCTTTCCCATCTCAGTCCACAATCCGTAATACAGAAAAGTAAAAAGATCAAATCTCTTCAGTAGTGGGGGATTCAGCGATTGTGGGTGATGGTTAGATTCTGTCTTGTTGAAGGTGTTTGTTAATAGCAATTATGTCAAACTGAATTAATGTTTCAAATCCAGCATGACTCATTTTTGAATCAGTATCCCCCAGAGTGTTAGCTTAGTGCCACTAATAAACCATTAGTCTTTAAATATTGCAACCTCGGAAAGAAATATGTGATCATCTTCAGTTTAAGGGCTTAGCAGTTGTTGTATCTGAAATAAACTTCAACGTAAAAGGTTGTTTAATTCAGCTATTTGAAATAATTCAGATGATATTTTGATATAGTTGATATTAATTTTATAAACTTTGATAGATGACAAGTCATTTCTAGCACTACCCAGTTTTCTAGATGAGTTGAGATTTAGTCATCTGTGCATTCTTAAAGGGGATCATAATTCTTGAAGCGATTTGTTTTTTTATTTAGCATTTTTATGCCTTTTGGATTCATATTGATATTTTTATATAGTGATAGGTCATTTTTTTTTAAACTCTCCTTCCAATTCTAGGATGAAATACTTTGAAAGATCAAAATACAGAGGCAACATCAGCTTGACTAGCCTTTTTGTTTTGTTTGGTGCTTTAGCTGGTAGTTTGGTTTAAACCTATTGCCTTCTCAGTCTCGTTATTCTGTTGAAAGGTGTGTAATGTTAAAGTGAACTGGTGGACAGCCTCTGTTAACTTAAACTATGCAAACCTGGCCGCAATGCTGAAAAAAGTTGTTCCTTGATGGACCAGATGTGCAGCGGTTGAAGTACCATTTAATTTTTATTGATGAACTTGTATGGTGTTCCTAGTTTTAAAATCTTTCCAAACAGTGGTAACTTGGTACAGTTGTGTGTTTAGCTGGGCCTATTGGCCCATTGCCCCCTAGTTTTTTTTATTCCAAATATAAAATTAACATTCTCTTGTCATAATAGCAGTACTGCAGTCAGTCTGTGGCTCTCCTTCTACACTTCCTGGTGGATACCTTTAAACACAGTCTTTACATCATCTTGACAGATCAATTGGTAATCTTTCAACTTGATCAAAAGAATTACTAGGTTTTGACTATTGTTTCCTGAAATCTCCAGGTGGGAAGCGTCCGTTTCTAAAAGTTGGGATTATAAATCAATGTTTTTTTTTGCTTTACTTCAGCAGTTGCCTCAGAAGAAGTAGTGACAGCAGACTCAGTGGATAGTGCAATTCAACAAGTTGTCAGCAGTGGAGGTCAGCAGGTGATTACCATTGTTACTGATGATATTCAACTGAGCAACTTACAGGCAGCCAGTGATGGCTTGCATCAACCAATCATCGTCACAATGCAAGATGGACAACAAGGTGAGTAATTCATGGATTGATTAAGGCTGTGCAGTCGCTCAACGGTTAGATTAGAGATTAGATTCCCTACAGTGTGGAAACAGGCCCTTCGGCCCAACAAGTCCACACCGCCCCTTGAAGCATCCCACCCAGACCCATCCCCCTATAACCCACCCACCCCTGAACACTACAGGCAATTTACCATGGCCATTTCACTTAAACTGCACATCTTTGGACTGTGGGAGGAAACCGGAGCACCCAGAGGAAACCCACACTGACATGGGGAGAATGTGCAAACTCCACACTGATAGTCGCCCGTGGCGGGAATTGAACCCGGGGCCCTGGTGCTGTGAGGCTGCAGTGCTAACCACTGAGCCACCGTGCAGCCCCCTAGCATTGCTGCCTTACAGGGCCAGGGGGCCTGGGTTCAATTGCAGCCTTGGATGATTGTGTGGAGTTTGTATGTTTGCCCCACTTCTCTGATTTCCTCCACAGTCCAAAGATATGGAGGTTAGGTGGATTGGAAGTGATAAATTGTCCCATAGTGTCCAGGAGTGTGCAGTCTAGGGAGATTAGCTATGGTAAACCACTCCCCTTCCCCAAGGAGTTGTGGAAGTGGATCTGGGTGGGATGTGCTTCAAAGGGTGGGTGCAGACTTAATGGGCTAAATGGCCTCCCCCATGTTGTAGGGATTTTATGATAAATACTAGCCTGAGCAAAAGCTGAATGTGTTTATTTTCCAGTATTCATTCTTTGGTTATACGTACAAGGTAATATTACAATGCTGGACATTCCCAGATAGTTGAACAGGTGGACCACAGTCACTGTTATACACTGAATTTGAGAACTTGCAGTTCATTGTATGGCTACACATACTGATTACAAAAAAAAATTGAATGTTTCAGATAATGTTGTCAGAGATCGCTCTGCACATCAAACACTTCAGTATACAAAGCATGTAAAATTCAGTTCAGCTGAGCTTACAACTATTTAAAACATAGGGAATTTAGTGCAAATATTTTTGCACACCGGTTTCTGAAGTTTTCTTTCTCCCTTTTGTAATCTTTTTCTGTGTGTTCTAGTTCTGACTGTTCCAGCTACTGACATTGCTGAAGAGACCGTGGTTACTGAGGAACCATTGATGAAGAGGCAGTATGTGGAGATAATTGAAAATCATGCAGACACCACAGAAATTGAGGTAAGAAAGAAGGTAGCTTTTTCACACTGAGGCATAATCTTAACTCTAATCTTGCATTGCATCAGATCTGAGAAACTGTTTCCTTGATTAATTATCTGAAGCACTCCAAAGACTAGTTCCTTTCTGTCATTATCTCGTGGTGCTATGTTAGCTCGAATCCAAATACTGTACTGCATATATTGTTTCCTCTAGTCATCATTTTCTCTATCAAGACTCATGTCATGCTACCTTTTTAAGTACCTACTACCAGTAATGTTTTCCTCAGTTAAATACTGCCAATTGTTGTCTTGCACGTCAATGTGTGAGATACTATATCAATATAAGTAATCTCTGCGAGTGCTTGTTATTTGTGGTGATACATTAAGAAATGGAAAGAGAAGCAAATGTTGCACATCCGGGTCCCACCGTTTCCTGACATGTTCTGTCCCCTTTGCCCAAAGATCTCTCTGTTCACTTATGATGAATCCTCGCAGAAACCCTAAAAGTGTCATCCTTGAGTCAATGGACTGTTGACAACTAGGCAATTATTGCATACAGAGAGAGCACGTTTCAGTGATGTTCCATCTATTTCTTTAGTTTTGAAAACCAGGTTTGGTAATCGACCAGCACCATAACTTCAATTATGGAACAGTTCTCGTAAACTTCCTTGATAATGGGAACTGCAGATGCTGGAAAATCCAAGACAATAAAATGTGAGGCTAGATGAACACAGCAGGCCCAGCAGCATCTCAGGAGCCCAAAAGCTGACGTTTCGGGCCTAGACCCTTCATCAGAGACGGGGATGGGGTGAGGGTTCTGGAATAAATAGGGAGACAGGGGGAGGCAGACCGAAGATGGAGAGAAAAGAAGATAGGTGGAGAGGAGAGTATAGATGGGGAGGTAGGGAGGGGATAGGTCAGTCCAGGGAAGATGGACAGGTCAAGGAGGTGGGATGAGGTTAGTAGGTAGGAGATGGAGGTGCGGCTTGGGGTGGGAGGAAGGGATGGGTGAGAGGAAGAACAGGTTAGGGAGGCAGAGACAGGCTGGACTGGCTTTGGGATTCAGTGGGTGGAGGGGAAGAGCTGGGCTGGTTGTGTGGTGCAGTGGGGGGAGGGGACGAACTGGGCTGGTTTTGGGATGCGGTGGGGGAAGGGGAGATTTTGAAGCTGGTGAAGTCCACATTGATGCCATTGGGCTGCAGGGTTCCTAAGCGGAATATGAGTTGCTGTTCATGCAACCTTCGGGTGGCATCATTGTGGCACTGCAGGAGGCCCATGATGGACATGCCATCTAAAGAATGGGAGGGGGAGCGGAAATGGTTTGCGACTGGGAGGTGCAGTTGCTTATTGCGAACTGAGCGGAGGTGTTCTGCAAAGCGGTCCCCAAGCCTCCGCTTGGTTTCCCCAATGTAGAGGAAGCCGCACCGGGTACAGTGGATGCAGTATACCACATTGGCAGATGTGCAGGTGAACCTCTGCTTAATATGGAAAGTCATCTTGGGGCCTGGGATAGGGGTGAGGGAGGAGGTGTGGGGGCAAGCGTAGCATTTCCTGCGGTTGCAGGGGAAGGTGCCGGGTGTGGTGGGGTTGGAGGGCAGTGTGGAGCGAACAAGGGAGTCACGGAGAGAGTGGTCTGTCCGGAAAGCAGACAAGGGTAGGGATGGAAAAATGTCTTGGGTGGTGGGGTCGGATTGTAGATGACGGAAGTGTCGGAGGATGATGCATTGTATCCGGAGGTTGGTGGGGTGGTACGTGAGAACGAGGGGGATCCTCTTTGGGCGGTTGTGGCGGGGGCGGGGTGTGAGGGATGTGTTGCGGGAAATGCGGGAGACGCGGTCAAGGGCGTTCTCGACCACTGTGGGGGGAAAGTTGCAGTCCTTGAAGAACTTGGACATCTGGGATGTGCAGGAGTGAAATGCCTCATCGTGGGAGCAGATGCGGCGGAGGCGGAGGAATTGGGAATAGGGGATGGAATTTTTGCAGGAGGGTGGGTGGGAGGAGGTGTATTGTAGGTAGCTGTGGGAGTCGGTGGGCTTGAAATGGACATCAGTTACAAGCTGGTTGCCTGAGATGGAGACTGAGATGTCCAGGAGGGTGAGGGATGTGCTGGAGATGGCCCAGGTGAACTGAAGGTTGGGGTGGAAGGTGCCCAGGTGAACTGAAGGTTGGGGTTCACCAGCTTCAAAATCTCCCCTTTCCCTACTGCATCCCTAAACCAGCCTAGTTCATCCCCTCCCCCCACTGCACCACACAACCAGCCCAGCTCTTCCCCCCCACCCACTGCATCCCAAAACCAGTCCAACCTGTCTCTGCCTCCCTAACCTGTTCTTCCTCTCACCCATCCCTCCCTCCCACCCCAAGCCGCACCCCCATCTACCTACTAACCTCATCCCACCTCCTTGACCTGTCCGTCTTCCCTGGACTGACCTATCCCCTCCCTACCTCCCCACCTACACCCTCTCCACCTATCTTCTTTTCTCTCCATCTTCGGTCCGCCTCCCCCTCTCTCCCTATTTATTCCAGTTCCCTCCCCCCATCCCCCTCTCTGATGAAGGGTCTAGGCCTGGAACGTCAGCTTTTGTGCTCCTGAGATGCTGCTGGGCCTGCTGTGTTCATCCAGCCTCACATTTTATTATCTCGTAAACTTCCTTTCAGGTCTTTGATGAAAGTGTTAATTGTGAGCAGGATTGTGAACAAAGGATCAATTTATTTTTGTTGTTGTCGTTGTTGTGTTCATCGTATTTGACTGTGAATACTAAGACTCCTGGGGAATTTGGAGGATTGGTAAAGTTTCAGGAGAACAAAACTGGCCCTATTATTGGAAGATAACAAAGTGTGAGGCTGGATGAACACAACAGGCCCAGCAGCATCTCAGGAGCACAAAAGCTGACGTTTCGGGCCTAGACCCTTCATCAGAGAGCGTTCTGTGGTCAGATCAATTGCAGTGCAGTGTTTTGTTTAGGCTCCCAAATGTTACTGGTGTAATTGGACTCCCCGTGGGTCGATGAAGAGGTCTGTAGTTGTGATGAGGATTCCAGAGCCAGCATCAAATGGTTTTTGTAAAGCCTGCCTCGCTTCTAGTTTTGTCTAAAAGCAGGTTTTGAAATGGAGAATTACACTTCTGCTCCTAGACATAGTAGCAGTTGAAAACAGCATCAGTTTTCTGGCATCCAGCATAATGTAGAGTATAAGTGAGAAAAATCTGTCTCTTTTACCTGTTCTGTGAAAGAACTAAAACCTTCTCCATGTCAGCACAATGTAATTGATCAAACCAATGAATTGTATCACAAATGTGAGCCATAGTTTTAAAATTCGGCAGTTTGGTCTTTGTAAGGTGCCTGATAATCATTTCAAAACTGGAAATGTTTAAGAATTAGAATTGTGCTGACAAACCTAGATACAAAATTTTGCTGGGAATTGGAGTGAGAAAGTGGTGTAGTGTAACATAATGCATACTGTGAACTAGTAGTATATAGGCCCAGGGTAATGTTCTTGGCTAGTTCTATCCCACCATAGCAGCTGATGGTATTTAAAGTCTAAAATAAATCCTGTTATACCTCACTGGGATAATGTGCTGACAAACAAGTCCTGCTATTCCTGGAGTCATCAGAAAAGTTAAAGATTTAAAAAAACTACATACTATTTTCCTACTTACCTGATTTTTCTGATCTAGGTTGACAGAAAGCATGGACCATCTTACTCTACTTAACAAGAACTACCATTTATTACAAGTAAGACTCTAGCTACATATAAACAATTAGGAAGAGTTGACATATAGCTCTACTAGGTAAAACTCTTGTCCCCTTATAAAATTCCCCTTGTGTGAATGTTTACACATGTGTGCACGCACATGCAGACAGGGTGAGAAAGAAAAACTTGGGATTATGGATGGAGGGAAAACTGGATGGGCAGCTCAGTGGTCTCTGTTCAGATGATCTTCTGAGATAGTTCTTATGTTGATCAGAATACTGCTTCATGGCCTTCCTTCTCCGTCTGCACTCACTAGTTTGCGGGAGACAAAGGGTAGCTTGTTCACACTTAGAAAAAGGTAACCATCTTTTAATTAAAAGTTCCAGTTTATATCAACTGGTGAAGCAAAAGTAAACTGGATTTCTTTGGACTTAGAGTAGGTTTTGCTGCAGAGAACAGATACCCAGCTCCTGAACTGGTGGAGATCTGATCACTTCTCTGTATATTGCTCATTTGTTAGCTGAGAACCAATCACGTAGTTGTTGAATGGCAGAATGGCAGAAGGCCTTTATTATTAATAACTGGTCATTCATCCGTAGACCAATCAGCTACTTGTTGCCAACATGAAAACTTCATTTGTACAGGACCCAGCTCAGTTCCAACTGGTCTACAAACTGCACTTTAATGACTGCTAGAACCAGCAGCTGTATAAAACAATGCTTGCAATGAGTGTCAGGTTACTTGTTTCAAAACATGCAGCAATCCACTGATGTTCATTGGTGTTAAAATTGTTGTTTTCTCATTTTAATCTATAATTAAAAGTACAGAGAAAATAAAAGGACACAGTCTTTACCCCCCAGTCCAACACTGACACCTCTACATTAGATCCCAAAATGATCTTTGAAATGGCCTAGTATGTCATGTGATTGTATCAAACAACTACAAGATTTTTTTTGTTAAAGGCGGTACACCTGCACCACATGGATTGTCATAGTTCAAGAAAGCAACTCTCTACCACTTTCTCCAGGGCAGTTTGGATGGACAATAAGTGCTAACCCAGCCAGCAGTGCTGATGTTCTGCAAAAGAGTAAATAAAAACTTGGGGAATTGCCAGCAGTTCCAGACACAAAGTGTGAATTCCCCAGCTATCCACCTCCACTCTCTTTGTCCCATTGACTGTTGTGTAGATCTTAGCCTATATATTATTAATTATACTATTCCATGTCATGGTATATCTAAGAATTTTCCCTTTTGTACCTTCTTTGATTATTACTGGTTTTTGCTATTTTTGATAAGACCTTCAAAAATGAGTTGGTTTTTACCCACACTCCTTCAGAAAAAGACGTGAGTACAATTTCCAATTTCAATGTGCAGCAATTGCTTCTAATTTTCTATCCTTGTGCAATTATCACTCAAGGAACAAAAATAAAATAAATCCTCCTCTTTCTCCTGCCATTTGTGAAAACAAAGCACCCATGCTTCTGCCTGGTGGATTCTCCAATCATGAACATTATTGATCTACATGGTTAATCTGAGGATGAAATTTTTCTTAAAATCTTCTCTCTTTTTCTCCTCTATAAGTATTGACCTGGGAATGCGTTGCATTAAGCCACTTCCATGAGTTTCTGTACCATTTTGAATCCTGGAACAAGAGCTAGCTGGGCTGTGATAGCCCAGCAGACGACATTGCTTGGTATCAGAGATAATGGGAACTGCAGATGCTGGAGAATCCAAGATAACAAAGTGTGCAGCTGGATGAACACTTTGTTATCTGACATTGGTTGGTAATTGGGATTGGGAATCCTAATCAGAAGATGTAAACTGTCTGTCCTTATTTGTTCTCTTTCACAGCATGGTAAAAAGATGCAGCAGGTTTTGCTGCTCATTATGTAATAAGAGTGTACATTTACATAAATTAGCTGTTATAGCTTTGACAGTGTACTATATGATAGCAGTTGATTTCACCTCCCATCCACCCATTGTATAAGTGTGCCCCAATCATAGGTGGGAAAAGCCCTGAATCTGAAACTTTCATGGAGGTCCTCTCACTTGTTCATAATTGGCATAATTCTGACCTGTGACCTGTGCCCCCAAAATATCTATTAACGTTGACTGTGTGCCTTTAATGCTGCCCCTATGAGGATGCACCAACCTGAAACCAACTTGATGTGCCAGACAAAGAAATATCTGCTTTCTGAATTACTGAGGTGTCTTGGAAATTTAATATCTCAAATGCTTCAAAGCCAAATGCCATATGAATGGTTCTGATTGAGGCTGGAGGAACGCACTGTTACTTTAGTCCTACTGCTCAGTGATCACAATATAACTGGAAATAGTATTTTTATTTTATCAAGATGATCAATTAAGTATGATACTTGTGCTTTAAACAATATCTGTCGCCAAATAAATGTAGTTATTGCTTTATTATCAAAACAAAACTTGGCAAAACAAAGCAAAACAATCCCTGGTCACTGATCCCTCCATCAAGGGGAAAAGTCTCCTCTTTTCTATCATAATTTTATACATCTAAATTATGTCTCCTTTGCTGCAAAATCTCTGTATCCTGCTCACAACTCACCCTTGCATCTGGTTTTGCATTATCTGCAAATTTTGAGATTCTTTATACATATAAAAAAGCACTTTGGCAAATGAGTTATTTTGAAGAAAGTAGATGAAGCACAGTTTTGCAGAGGTCAGTACTCTAGGTTTGGCAGGTGTAGTCAGTTCACTAATGCATAGGTGCCTCTAACTTTTCACGTGCAACTTGCTCAAAAATCTTGATGTTTCTTTCAATCACTCTTTCAAAAGAACAGAGATAATGGGAACTGCAGATGCTGGAGAATCCAAGATAACAAAGTGTGAAGCTGGATGAACACAGCAGGCCAAGCAGCATCAGAGATTGCTGTGTTCATCCAGCTTCACACTTTGTTATCTTTCAAAAGAACACATTGGTTTCACCCTGAGTTCACCAGGGGGTTTTGTTTGCCAAGAAATCCCAATGATTGCTGTCTCCAACAATGAAGCAACCTCTTCCTTTGACATTCAATTGCATTACCACTGGTCACTCAACCTGGGAATCACAATTGACAGAAAATTAAATGAACTAATTACGTTGGATAGAGATAGTAGGAACTGCCAATGCTGGAGAATCTGAGATAACAAGGATTGTTATCAGATATAATGATTATATTAAATGTTATGTCTACATTAACTTGCCTAAGACCGGGAGTTGTGCAGTAAGTACCTCACCACTTGATTTCCCCCAAAGCCTGTCCATAGAATGACTGGAATTCAGTGGGGCAGAGAGATTTACATGTTTTAGAACGTGACTGAACATTATTAAGGTACAGCAAGTAATCAACAAGGCTAATGGAATGTTATCCTTTACTATGGAATTGAGTATGAAAGTAAGGATCAAAAACAGAAATAGCAGGAGAAGTTCAGCAAGTCTGGCAGCATGGAGAAAGGGAATGAAGGAGTTAATGTTTCAGTCCAGTGACTCCTCCAAAATTTACCTTGTTTCCACTGGAGTGTAGAAGACTGTGGGGTGGCCTGCTTGAAGTGTATACAATCCTGAATGGCCTTGACAAGATGTATATGGATGTTTCCTCTTGTTGGTGAGTCCAAAGTTAGGTGTTAGCTTTTCAGGACAGAGGGAAATTTATCCTGAATTGTGTTTACACATTTGGAACATTCTGCCCCAAAAGATGTTTGAGTTTTTAAAAAAATATCAGTGGATTGATTTCCTAGGAATTCTGGAATTTCCAAAGAAATCTAATTTTTTAGAGGAGGTCGATGGAAGCATGGAATTTGGAACACGAACACATGATTCATATCGAATGGTGGAATGGGCTCAAAGCCACATGGTCTACACATTAACTGATATGTTGGTAGATGCAGATTCTATTAGAAGTATAATTAGGTGATTGGACGTGTATTTGAAGACAGAAGATTAACTTAAATGTCATGAGCAATGTTACAGAGTTCACTTTCAGCGTTAGCATTGCCACAGGAGGGAGAATGGTTTCCTTCAAGGTTGTAATATTCTGATTGTAACAAACTGTATTTTCTCTTGGAATTTAAAGCTCAATTTTCTTTATCTTTGAATAATTAGGAGACTCTGAATCAAATATTTATGATTTCATCCAATTTCTTTTGGGTGATAATCTTCAAATTAAACACTATAAAGCTGTCCCTTTGCATATAATGAAGTTCCATGCTAATTTTGCACAACATCCATTCCATATCATTTCAAACTGTCAGTATATTACAAATATAAAACATTCACCCAGAAGCTTACAACCAATTTAGATTAGTTTCCCTCCAGAATAGCTGCTGTCTGATGCAGGTCACCGTTTAAGAGCAGTGACCAGCAAAGTTTGAAGCTAAACATCGCTACAATGCTCCAGACACTAGAACAACAGTGAGCATTTCCATAAGAGGTCAGCTAGTGTTTTGCTGACTCTCCTTCACCTTGCCAACTTGTTGAGCTAAGGACATTGTCATTCAGCCTCGATTAGTTCAAAGTTCTAGTTGAGCTGTTCTTGGCATGCATAGAGCAGGGACAGGAATGGTTGTTGCAGGTTCCGGGATTTAGATGTTTCAGTAAGAACAGAGAAGATGGTAAAAGGGGTGGAGGTGTGGCATTGTTGGTCAACACAGTATTACAGTTGCAGAAAGGATGTTTGGGGACTCGTCAACTGAGGTAGTATGGGCTGAGGTTAGAAACAGGAAAGGAGAGGTCACCCTGTTGGGAGTTTTCTACAGGCCTCCAAATAGTTCCAGAGATGTAGAGAAAAGGATAGCAAAGATGATTCTCGATAGGAGTGAGAGAGACAGGGTAGTTGTCATGGGGGACTTCAACTTTCCAGATATTGACTGGGAACACTATAGTTTGAGTAATATAGATGGGTCAGTTTTTGTCCAGCGTGTGCAGGAGGGCTTCCTGACACAGTATGTAGATAGGCCAACAAGGGGCGAAGCCACATTAGATTTGGTACTGGGTAATGAGCCCGGCCAGGTGTTAGATTTGGAAGTAGGTGAGCACTTTGGTGATAGAGATCACAATTCTGTTATGTTTACTTTAGTGATGGAAAGGGATAGGTGTATACCACTGGGCAAGAGTTATAGCTTGGGGAAAGGCAATTATGATGAGATTAGGCAAGATTTAGGGAGCATAGGATGGAAAAAGAAACTGCAGGGGATGGGCACATGAGAAATGTGGAGCTTATTCAAGGAATAGCTCCTGTGTGTCCGAGATAAGTATGTACCTGTCAGGCAGGGAGGAAGCTGTAGAGCACAGGAGCCGTGGTTTACGAAGGAGGTGGAATCTCTGGTCAAGAGGAAGAAGGCAGCTTATGTTAGGATGAGATGTGAAGGCTCAGTTAGGGCACTTGAGGGCTATGAGATAACCAGGAAAGACCTAAAGAGAGAGCTCAGAGGAGCCAGGAGGAGACATGAGAAGTTGTTGGCGGATAGGATCAGGGTAAACCCTAAGGCTTTCTCTAGGTATTTAAGGAATAAAAAAATGACGAAAGTAAGATTAGGGCCAATCAAGGATAGTAGTGGTAAGTTGTGTGTGGAGTCAGATGAGATAGGGAAAGCGCTAAATGAATATTTTTCAACAGTATTCACTCTAGAAAACGACAATGTTGTCGAGGAGAATACTGAGATACAGGCTACTAGACTAGGTGGGATTGAGGTTCACACGGAAGAGGTATTAGAAATCCTACAGAGGGTGAAGATAGATAAGCCCCCTGGGCCGGATGGGATTTATCCTCGGATCCTCTGGGAAGCCAGGGAGGAGATTGCCAAGCCTTTGGCATTGATCTTTAACTTGTCATTGTCTACAGGAATAGTGCCAGATGACTGGAGGTTAGCAAATGCAGTTCCCCTGTTCAAGAAGGGGAGTAGAGACAACCCTGGTAATTATAGACCAGTGAGCCTTACCTCAGTTGTTGGTAAAGTGTTGGAAAAGGTTATAAGGGATAGGATTTATAATCATCCAGAAAAGAATACATTGATTAGGGATAGTCAGCACGGTTTTCTGAAGGGAAGGTCGTGCCTCACAAACCTTATTGAGTTCTTTGAGAAGGTGACCACATAGGTAGATGAGAGTAAACCGGTTGATGTGGTGTATATGGATTTCAGCAAGGCGTTCGATAAGGTTCCCCACAATAGGCAATTGTACAAAATGCAGAGGAATGGAATTGTGGGAGATATAGCAGTTTAGATCGGAAATTGGCTTGCTGAAAGAAGACAGGGAGGTAGTTGATGGGATATGTTCATTGTGGAGACCAGTTACTAGTGGTGTACTGCAAGGGTCGGTGTTGGGTCCACTGCTGTTTGTCATTTTTCTAAATGACCTGGATGAGGGCGTAGAAGGTTGGGTTAGTAAATTTGCAGACAACACTAAGGTCGGTGGAGTTGTGGATAGTGATGAAGGATGCTGTAGATTGCAGAGAGACATAGATAAGCTGCAGAGCTGGGCTGAGAGGTAGCAAATGGAGTTTAAGTGTGAGGTGATGCACTTTGGTAGGAGTAACCGGAAGGCAAAGTACAGGGCTAATGGTAAGATTCTTAGCAGTGTAGATGAGCAGAGAGATCTCGGTGTCCATGTACACAGATCCTTGAAAGTTGCCACCTAGGTTGACAGGGCTGTTAAGAAGGCATACAGTGTTTTAGCTTTTATGAATAGAGGGATCGAGTTCCGGAACCAAGAGGTTATGGTGAAGCTGTACAAAACTCTGGTGTGGCCGTACTTGGAGTATTGTGTACAGTTCTGGTCACCGCATTATAAGAAGGATGTGGAAGCTTTGGAAAGGGTGCAGAGGAGATTTACTAGGATGTTGCCTGGTATGGAGGGAAGGTCTTACAAGGAAAGGCTGGGGGACTTGAGGCTGTTTTCGTTAGAGAGAAGAAGGTTGAGAGGTGACTTAATTGAAACATATAAAATAATCAGAGGGTTAGATCGGGTGGATAGGGAGAGCCTTTTTCCTAGGATGGTGATGGCGAGCACGAGGGGGCATAGCTTTAAATTGAGGGGTGAAAGATATAGGACAGATGTCAGAGGTAGTTTCTTTACTCCGAGAGTAGTAAGGGAATGGAACGCTTTGCCTGCAATGGTAGTAGATTCGCCAACTTTAGGTACATTTAAGTCGTCATTGGACAAGCATATGGACGTACATGGAACAGTGTAGGTTAGATGGGCTTGAGATTGGTATGACAGGTCGGCACAACATCGAGGGCCGAAGGGCCTGTACTGTGCTGTAATGTTCTACATTCTATATGGACCTCAACGAAATACTGACAATCGTCTTTTCCACATTTGGGCTGCCAATTTTATAAGTTGGAAATTTTATTCGATATGACTAATGTATTTGTGTTCCAAATTCCATGCTTCCATCTATCTCCTCGAAAGTTAGATTTCTTTGGAAATTCCAACATTCATTTCTGTTGGAACAAGTAGAGTTCAGGAAATAGTGAATATGTCAAGCATATCTTCCAGTATGGTATGAGTCAAACATCTTTGAGCTGATATGTAGACAAAATATATAGTACTATATATTACAATTAAGTCTAATATTAAAGTAATTGCATTTAGAATCTCTGTAGCAGGTTCCATCCGCCCATGCTGCTGCTACAAGGAATGAAGCCAGTGTATGGCAGCCAGCTTTAATATCATTTGGTCATCCACAGCTACTAGTGGAACTCCCAGTTTTAGGGATTCCTCTCCTTGTTTTTTGTGGTTACTCAGTCCATCTGTAATACTGTGCAGGGAATGGAAACTGTAACTGAACAATTGACCATTTGAGACTGAATATTCATCTTTCTTCCTTTCCAAAAAAAAGCTTCGTACACTGCACAATTTTACACTGGTCTGTGCATTTTTATTGGTTTGTATAGTTTAATTAAGACATCAAATCAAAGTGAGCTTCTGCTCTTGGCGAACAGTGGGTATTTATCCCGAACAGTGATAATGGGAACTGCAGATGCTGGAGAAACCAAGATAATAAAATGTGAGGCTGGATGAGCACAGCAGGCCCAGCAGCATCTCAGGAGCACAAAAGCTGACGTTTCGGGCCTAGACCCTTCATCAGAGAGGGGGATGGGGTGAGGGAACTGGAATATATAGGGAGAGAGGGGGAGGCGGACCGAAGATGGAGAGAAAAGAGGATAGGTGGAGAGGAGAGTATAGGTAGGGAGGGGATAGATCAGTTCAGGGAAGATGGACAGGTCAAGGAGGTGGGATGAGGTTAGTAGGTAGGAGATGGAGGTGCGACTAGGGGTGGGAGGAAGGGATGGGTGAGAGGAAGAACAGGTTAGGGAGGCAGAGACAGGTTGGACTGGTTTTGGGATGCAGTGGGTGGTGGGGAAGAGCTGGGCTGATTGTGTGGTGCAGTGGGGGGAGGGGACGAACTGGGCTGGTTTTGGGATGCAGTGGGGGAAGGGGAGATTTTGAAACTGGTGAAGTCCACATTGATACCATTGGGCTGCAGGGTTCCCAGGCGGAATATGAGTTGCTGTTCCTGCAACCTTCGGGTGGCATCATTGTGGCACTGCAGGTGGCCCATGATGGACATGTCATCTAAAGAATGAGAGGGGGAGTGGAAATGGTTCGCGACTGGGAGATGCAGTTGTTTATTGCGAACTGAGCGGAGGTGTTCTGCAAAGCGGTCCCCAAGCCTCCGCTTGGTTTCCCCAATGTAGAGGGAGCCACACCGGGTACAGTGGATACAGTATACCACATTGGCAGATGTGCAGGTGAACCTCTGCTTAATATGGAAAGTCATCTTGGGGCCTGTGATGGGGGTGAGGGAGGAGGTGTGGGGGCAAGTGTAGCATTTCCTGTGGTTGCAGGGGAAGGTGCAGGGTGTGGTGGGGTTTGAGGGCAGTGTGGAGCAAACAAGGGAGTCACGGAGAGAGCAGACAAGGGTGGGGATGGAAAAATGTCTTGGGTGGTGGGGTCGGATTGTAGATGGCGGAAGTGTCGGAGGATGATGCGTTGTATCCGGAGGTTGGTTCTTGGGTGGTGGGGTCGGATTGTAGATGGTCAATGTGGACTTCACCAGCTTCAAAATCTCCCCTTCCCCCACCGCATTCCAAAACCAGCCCAGTTCATCCCCTCCCCCCACTGCACCACACAACCAGCCCAGCTCTTCCCTTCCACCCACTGCATCCCAAAACCAGCCCAGCCTGTCTTTGCCTCCCTAACCTGTTCTTCCTTTCACCCATCCCTTCCTCCCACCCCAAGCCGCACCTCCATCTCCTACGTACTAACCTCATCCCACCTCCTTGACCTGTCCATCTTCCCTGGACTGACCTATCCCCTCCCTACCTCCCCACCTATACTCTCCTCTCCATCTGTCTTCTTTTCTCTCCATCTTCGGCCCACCTCCCCCTCTCTCCCTATATATTCCAGCACCCTCACCCCATCCCCCTCTCTGATGAAGGGTCTAGGCCCGAAACGTCAGCTTTTGTGCTCCTGAGATGCTGCTGGGCCTGCTGTGTTATCCTGCACAGCTTAGTTTGTTTTTTGGGGCTGGTTTATTTAGTGAAATGTAATGACTATTACACTGAAGATTCATGCCTACACACTAGTACTTCAAACAGCATTGGATAGAGTAGATAGGGAAGCTGTTTTTGGAGTTTAAAATTGCTGTCTTCCACTGTTAAGGAATTTAGTTTTTCCTTTTGCAAAGAAAGTTTCAAATCCACACAATTCCTGGTCTCTGGAGCTACCTCCAGTTTTCCTCCCTTTCCTAACATCCTTTCCTGAGTCACACTGCACCCAGTCCCACAGCCTGCAATTTTTGATTTTAACAGTGAAACCAACCACAAGCTTTGAATCTGTTTGCAAGTATGGCATTTGTACTCAGGAGGAGGGGGAAATTTCATTGTTCCGTACGTACCAGGAGGTGGTACTGAACAAGAATCTTGCTGTTCCAGCTGACCACTTATCCAAGCAATTGAAAATAGCTCCATAAAGCTGGGAATCAAAAGCGGCTTAATCATCTTCCCAGGGCAACTATTAGCTGGGCTGCAAAAGTTGACTTTGAAACTAGGGTATACTGTAGGTAAAACAATAAAAATAGTTTTTATCCAAGCTAAATTCTGATCGCTTCTTTAAATGAAATGTGTTCTTTTAATTTGAATGAGAGTTGGTTCACTTTCTGCTAGTAATAGTCATTAATAATTTAGAAAAGAATCTTTCACAGCCTCCCCACCTTCCATTGTTAAGTAGTTCAATTGAATTATTTCTTTTATCTAAAAATAAATGAGGCACCTGATTAAATCAACTCAGAATTAATGAAAGGATCAAGAAATGGGTGCATACACTCACCACAGTCTTGTTCCAGTGATGCTTTTGTAAAAGCTAACTGAATATGTGACGTTAATTTTTGGTTTTGTTGTTGTTTTAGGTTCACAGTGAGATGTTAAATACACAAACACTCCTGGTTAATCTAATGGAAAAGGAGCATGAATTAGAGCAAACACAGTGATGTACTTAGAAGAATGGAGGAAATTAATTGCCAAGATTTACCAAAAGAAGCAGAGCAAAGGAAGGCTAATAATTAAAAAATATAGATCTATTTGCGTTAGTATTTCAAATTGCTGATGTGTTCTGAAGTAAGTTGTGTGGGGAGAAAAGGTAGTATTATTGGGTTATTTAAAATGTATAATACTGATTTTCTGAACTGCCCCATCAATTTATACATGTGTAATGCGCACAAAAATTAATTATGTTTAAATATGAAATGTCCTAGTCTCTAGGCTGTTCTACAATGCCATTTGTAAGTGGGGGAAAAAATCTTTTTATTTCTCTGGTAAAGACACAGTAATTTGAATTTTATTTTAATAAACACAGTATTAGCCCAGAATTCCCACTTTATTTGGGTGTTTACTTGTAAAGACTAACTTTAGTCACTGACTCTAAAAGAAAATGATGTTTAGTTTTTTTTAAAAGTCACACTGTATTTACTTTTTCTAAGATGAATTATTCTAATAAGCATAGCTCTGCTCATTTGTAGTTTTGAGACAAGAAGTAAGAAATATTCAAGATTTTGAATTCCATTCAGTTTCAAAGTGAAACTAGTAAACCTATTATTTTTATTTTCCTGTTTTTGTGTTTAGCTCTGAAATGCTGGGATCTTTTTCAATTTCACAGAAAGTTGGTGTGTTATTTTGGTAAATAACGCTAACTTCTGGACTCTATAACTGACTAGGCATTTGATGGTCAGGAAACAATTTTTTTAATGTACTGTGTGTGTAAATAGTGATTGGAGATGCATCAGTGGAACTTAGAGAATTGGCACTTTACTACACTTTCTAATACTTCAAGGATAAGGAGTCATACAGCACAAAAACAGACCCTTCAGTCCAATGAGTTCATGCTGAACTAAACTAGTCCCACCAGCCTGCTCCTGGCCCATATCCCTGTAAACCTTTCCTATTTGTTTATCCATTCAAATGTGTTTTAAATGTTATAATTGTACCTGCATCACCCTTTTTGTCTGGCAGTTTATTCCACGCATGACCATTCTTTGTGTCAAACATTTGCTGCTTTTTGTTTTTAAATCTCTCTTCTCTCACCTTTTAGAAATGTGTCCCCCATGTCTTGAAATCCCCCACCCAAGGGAAAACACAAGCACTATTAACTCTATCTAAACCTCTCATTTTATAAACTTCTCTTGGGTCACCTTTCAACCTGCTACGCTCCAATGAAAAAAGTCCCAGCCTATCTGCTTTGTGAGGGGTAGGTCATGCCTCACAAACCTTATCGAGTTTTTTGAGGATGTGACTAGAAAAGTTGATGAGGGTCGAGCTGTGGATGTGGTGTATATGGACTTCAGTAAGGCATTTGATAAGGTTCCCCATGGTAGGCTCATTCAGAAGGTCAGGAGGAATGGGATACAGGGGAACTTAGCTGCTTGGATACAGAATTGGCTGGCCAACAGAAGACAGCGAGTGGTAGTAGAAGGAAAATATTCTGCCTGGAAGTCAGTGGTGCGTGGTGTTCCACAGGGCTCTGTCCTTGGGCCTCTACTGTTTGTAATTTTTATTAATGAGTTGGATGAGGGGATTGAAGGATGGGTCAGCAAGTTTGCAGATGACACAAAGGTCGGAGGTGTCGTTGACGGTATAGAGGGCTGTTGTAGGCTGCAGCGGGACATTGACAGGATGCAGAGGTGGGCTGAGATGTGGCAGATGGAGTTCAACCTGGATAAATGCGAGGTAATGCACTTTGGAAGGTCGAATTTGAAAGCTGAGTACAGGATTAAGGATAGGATTCTTGGCAGTGTGGAGGAACAGGGGGATCTTGGTGTGCAGAAACATAGATCCCTTAAAATGGCCACCCAAGTGGACAGGGTTGTTAAGAAAGCATATGGTGTTTTGGCTTTCATTAACAGGGGGATTGAGTTTAAGAGTCGTGAGATCTTGTTGCAGCTCTATAAAGCTTTGGTTAGACCGCACTTGGAATACTGCGTCCAGTTCTGGTCACCGTATTATAGGAAAGATGTGGATGCTTTGGAGAGGGTTCAGAGGAGGTTTACCAGGATGCTGCCTGGACTGGAGGGCTTATCTTATGAAGAGAGGTTGACTGAGCTTGGTCTCTTTTCATTGGAGAAAAGGAGGAGGAGAGGGGACCTAATTGAGGTATACAAGATAATGAGAGGCATAGATAGAGTTGATAGCCAGAGACTATTTCCCAGGGCAGAAATGGCTAGCACGAGGGGTCATAGTTTTAAGCTGGTTGGTGGAAAGTATAGAGGGGATGTCAGAGGCGGGTTCTTTACACAGAGAGTTGTGAGAGCGTGGAATGCGTTGCCAGCAGCAGTTGTGGAAGCAAGGTCATTGGGGTCATTTAAGAGACTGCTGGACATGCATATGGTCACAGAAATTTGAGGGTGCATACATGAGGATCAATGGTCGGCACAACATTGTGGGCTGAAGGGCCTGTTCTGTGCTGTACTGTTCTATGTTCTATGTTCTATGTTCTATCCAGCCTTGCCTTGTGACTCAAACCTTGCATACTGGCAACATCCTCGTGAATCAATTCTGAACTCTCTCCAGCTTTATAATATCCTTCCTATAACTGGGCGACCAAAACTGGATGCAGTACTCGAGAAGAGGCCTTACCAATGTAGTACAACTACAGCATGACATCCCTACTCCCATACTCAAAAGACTGAGCATTTAAGGCAAGTGTCTTTTTAATCACCCCCTGTCTCTATGTGATGTAAACTTCAAACAATTATGTACCTGCACCCCTAGGTCACACTGTTCTACAACACTACCCAAGGCTCTACCATTAATTGTATGAGCTATACCTTGGTTTGTTGCCTTAAAACGTAATACCTTGCATTTATCCAGATTGAACTCCATTTGCCATTTTTCAGCCCATTGATCCATTTGATCAAGATCCCTTTATAATCTTAGAAAACCTTCTGTTGAGGTAATATGTGTCAGGAAGGAGCTGGTGTTGACTGGTTTCCGTGGTATTATTTACAAAGATATGTTTCTGTTAGCAACATGTAGTCAATTTTTTTGTTTTATTTTTGTTTTTGATATCCTTTACATATAAAGAAGAAGATCTTTCCTTAATCTGAAGTGGGTGAACATTCACTACTAGAGCTTTTTTTTGCTTATGCAGTCTTCATCAATCAACCCCTGTCAATAAGCCCTTCCTTCGGAATTGTTTCTGATTCCTTCTAATTTTGGAGTATTCACCAGAATTTGCATCCCATCAATGAATCTTTAGAGTTTTGTTCATTTTCAACACTGAATTCCAAGTTCTCATGCTAAGGTGCCCATTGTAGGTTCATGTTTTATAATTATAGATTGTAGATGTTATTTGTACAGAGAGATACAAAACGAGTATTTTGTATCAGTATTTGCTGTGGAGAAGGATTTGGAAAATAGAGAACATAGGAAAATAAATAGTGACCTCTTGAAAAATGCCCATATTATGGAAGAGTTGGTGCTGGATATCTTAAAATGCGTAAAGGTGGATAAATTTCTGAGACCTGTTCAGGTGTACCCAGAACTCTTTCGGAAGCTAGGGAGGAGATTGCTGGGGCTTTTGCTGAGATAGCTGTATCACCAAAAGACACACAGGTGAGGTGCAGGAACTCTGGTGGTTGGCTAACATGGTGCCACTTTTTAAGAAAGGTGGTAAAGAAAAGCCAGGAAACTATAGACCAATGAACCTAACGTCAGTGGTGGGTTGCTGGATGGAACCCTGAGGGATGGGATTGACGTGTATTTGGAAAGACAAGGACTGAAGGGGGATAGTCAGCGTGGCTTTGTGCACGGAAAATTGTTTCTTGTGAACTTGATTGAGTTTTTTGAAGTAACAAAGAGGATTGATGAGGGCAGAGCAGTGGATGTGATCTATATGGACCTCAGTAAGGTGTTCGATATCGTTCTGTATAGTAGACTGGTTAGCAAGGTTAGATCACATGGAATACAAGGAGAACTAGCTATTTTGATACAGAACTGGCTCAAAGGCAGGGGATTGTGATAGAGGGTTGCATGTCAGGCTGGAGGCCTGTGACCAGCAGTGTGCAACAAATGCTGGGTCCACTGCTTTTTGTCATTTGTATATAGATGATTTGGATGTGAACAGAGGAGGTATAGTTAGTAATTTGCAAATGACACCAAAATTGGAGGTGTAGTGGACCAATGGGCTGAGGAATCACAAATGGAGTTTAATTTAAATAAAATATGAGGTGCTGCATGTGGAAAAAGCAAACCAGGGCAGGACTTATACACTTAATGGTCAGGTCCTGGGGAGTGTTGCTGAACAAAAACCTTTTGGAGTGCAGGCTCATAGTGCCTTGAAAGTGGAGTCACAGGTAGATCGGGCAGGGAAGGTGGCATTTAATATACAAAAGCAAAGTTGCTGGAAAAGCTCAGCAGGTCTGGCAGCATCTGTGGAGGAGAAAACAGAGCTAACATTTTGGGTCCGGTGACCCTTCCTCAACTGTTCTGAGGATTTAGTATGTTTGTCTTTGTTGGTTAGCGTATTGAGTATAGGAGTTGGGAGGTCATGCTGCGGGTGTACGTGGCTTTTTTTTGATTACTGCATGCAATTCTGGTCTCCCTGCTTTAGGAAGGATGTGGTGAAACTTGAAAGGGTTCAGAAAAGATTTACAAGGATGTTGCCAGGCATTGGAGGGTTTGAGCTACAGGGAGAGGCCGAATAGACTGGGGCTATTTTCCCTCAACGTTGAAGGCTGAGGCTGATCTTTTATAGAGGTTTGTAAAATCATGAGGAGCATGGATAGGGTAAATAGCCAGTCTTTTCTCTGGGATGCAGGGAGTCCAAAACTAGGGGACATAGGTTTTATGGGAAAAATTTTAAAAAAGACCTGAGAGGTAATGTTTTCACACAGAGGGTGGTTCGTGTATGGAATGAGCTGCCAGAGAATGTGGTGGAGGCTGGTTCAATTAGAACATTTAAAAGGCACCTGGATGGGCATATGAATAGGAGGGTGTGAGGCTGGATGAACACAGCAGGCCAAGCAGGAAATTACAAATGGAGTTTAATTTAGGTAAGTGTGAGGTGGTGCATTTTGGAAAGTCAAATCAAGGTAGGAATTTTGTGATGAATAGGATGCGGCCTTAAGGAGTGCAGCGGAATAGAGGGACCTTGGAGTGTGGGTGCACAGTTCTCTGAAAGTGGAGTCACAGGTAGACAGGGCATTGAAGGCAGCTTTTGTCTGATTTGTCAGTTTTTTCTGAAGAAGAATCCCGACCCGAAACATCAAGCTTTCCTGCTCCTCTGATGCTGCTTGGCCTGCTGTGTTCATCCAGCCTCACGCCGTGCTTCTTCTCAGATTCTCCAGCATCGGCACTTCCTACTATGTATATGAATAGGAGGGGTTTGGAGGGATATAGACCAAATGCTGGCAAATGGGACTAGATTTATCTAGGATATCTGGTTGGCATGGATGAGTTGGCCTGAAGGGTCTGTTTCTGTGTTGTATATCTCTACAATTCTCTATGTGGACAAAATTTAGGATCAATAGCTTTTTTAAAAAAAACTTTTAAACAAATTCTAAGCATCATTGGTCTTGACTGCTCAAATTGAGCACAATTTTATTTGATTTTTATTGTTGCTAGTTGGTTGCGAATTCATTCCCTAGAATCTGTCTCTTTGAGAATGCCATCGGTTAAAATTTTATTCATGTGCTGAACTAATATCTAATGAGTGTGATATTGCTTTTATCTTTTTTGTAAATGGAAAGAGATAGTTCTGTGTTTGTGTAATCACAGCAATGTATGATTATTTGACAATGCAGGAAGTAGTACCTTTTAGAGTCAGAATCCAACAGCATGGAGACAGGTCCTTTGGCCCAAACTGGCCCCTGCCAACCTAACTGACTGTCCACACTAATCCTATTTCCCTGCACTTGGCCCATATCCTTCTAAACCTTTCCCACCCATGTCATCGTCCAAATGCCTTTTAAATGTTGGAAATGTAGCCACCTGACACATTTCTGCTGGCAACTCATTCCATATGCGTACCATACTCTGTGCTTTCAAAAAAAAAATTGCCCCTCAGGTTCCCATGTATTATTTCCCTCCTTGCCTTAAACTGCCCTTTAGTCTTCCATTTCCCCAAGCTTGGGAAAAAGACTGAGTGCATTCACCTTATCCGTGCCTCTCATGCTCTTACACACTTCAATTAGATCCCCCCTCAGTCTCCTACGCTCTTAAAAAAAAAGGTCTAAGCTTGTCTAACTTCTCCCTACAGCTCAATCCCTTGAGTCCTGGCAACATCTTTGTAAATTTCTTCTGCGCTCTTTTTGGAGTTCAATAACAAAGCTCTAAGGTGACCAAAACTGAACATAATACTCCAAGTGCAGCTTCCCAACAGCCTTTTACAGCTGCACCATAACTTCCCAACTCCCATACTCAGTGCCCCGACTGATGAAGGCCAGTGAGCCAAAAGCTGCCTTCAATGCCCTGTCTACCTGTGACTCCACTTTCAGAGAACTGTGCACCCGCGGTCCAAGGTCCCTCTGTTCCGCTGCGCTCCTTAAGGCCGCATCCTATTCATCACAAAATTCCTACCTTGATTTGACTTTCCAAAATGCAACACCTCACACTTATCTAAATTAAACTCTATTTGTAATTTCTCAGCCCATTTCCCCAGCTGATCAAGATCCTGTTGTAATTTCTGATAATCTTCCTTACTATCCACGATACCATCTATTTTAGTGTCATCTGCAAAATTACTAATCATACCTGGTATATTCTTATCCAAATCATCGATTTAGGTAACAAACAGCAATGGGCCCAGCACTGACCCCTGAGGCACACCACTAGTCACAGGCCACCAGTTCGACAAACATTCTTCCATTGGAATTCATTGCCACGGAGTGCAGTGGAGGCTGGGACGTTGGATGCCTTCAAGGCAGAGATCGACAAATTTTTGATCTCAGAAGGAATCAAGGGCTACGGGGAGAGTGCAGGGAAGTGGAGTTGAAATGCCCATCAGCCATGATTTAAATGGCGGAGTGGACTTGATGGGATGAATGGCCTTACTTCCACTCCTATGTCTTATGGTCTTATTACACTGTGATAACAAGGTTTAGAGCTGAATGAACACAGCAGGCCAAACAGCATCAGAGGAGCAGGAAAGCTGATGTTTCTGGTCTGGACCCTTCTTCTGATTTTTCTGAAGATTTTTCTGAAGAAGGGTCCAGACCAGAAACGTCAGCTTTCCTGCTCCTCTGATGCTGTTTGGCCTGCTGTGTTCATCCAGCTCTACACCTTGTTATCACAGATTCTCCAGCATTGGCAATTCCCACTATTACTCTGTTTCCTACCATCTTGAGCTGATAAATGTGTACAAAATGATCAGAGGTATAGATAGAGTGGACACCCAGAGACTTTTTCCTAGGGTGGAGGTAGCTATTATGAGGGGCATAGTTTTAAAGTGAGTGGAGATAGGTTCTTTATAGAGTGGTCGGGGTATGGAATGCATTGTCGGAGAGGGTGGTGGAGTTGACCTCATTAGGGGTATTTAAGCGGCTATTAGATAGGCATATGGATGATAGTATAAGGTAAAGATGGAGACCAGATAGACCTTAGGTTCAGGAAAAAGCTCGGCACTACATTGGGGGCTGAAGGGCCTGTACTGTGCTATACTGTTCTATGTTCTATTGAGCCAGTTGTGTGTACAATTTGCCAGCTCTTCCAGGCTTTCATGTGATCTAACCTCCCAGAGGAGCCTACCATATGGAACCTTATCAAAGGCCATACTGAAATCCATAGAGTCTACATCTACTGCCCTGCCCTCATCAACCTTCCTGGTCATTTCATCAAAGAGCTCTAATTTATGAGATTAATTTGTCAAGATCTAATTTGTCAGATTTGTGAGGCATGATCTCCCACGCACAAAACCATGCTGACTATCCCTTATCAAACCCTGTCTTTCCACATGCATGCATATCTTATCCCTCAGAATCTTCTTCGGTAACATTTCTAGTCTATTGGGGTTCTGTGGGGTTTTTTAGGCTATTTGGAGTCAATTTACCTCTTGTTCAATTGATATCACTAGAGTATTCTATTAACTAGGTATATTCAGACCAATCATTTTTCTATTGTGCAATTATTTCCTATTGTTTCAACTGAGCTTTCCTGTTGTTAATTTTCCAATCAATCTCCCCTAAGTTCATTGGTCCTTGCTATGTTATGGTTTAATGGGTGTCAACACCTCAGCCAATTAAGCCTGCATTCTGTTACCATGAAAGTCATTCCATTCTCCCAATCTAACAGGTAGACTTGCCAGAAGGAGAAACAAGGGGCTTGCTTCCTTTTTATTGTACAAAACCCTTTGGCCGGTTGTAGCAGCCTAACTGAATGGTGAACTGTATGAGGCACAGTAGGGGGCATGTGGGTTGGAGGGGAAGCTATTCCATTGTGGCACAAAGTGTTACTTTGAGGTCTTTGTAAAACACCAATCATTACGTCATGAGGAAGACATACAAGCACTGAAGAAAAACAAAATTAATTTTGAGACAATGACTCTTGTCATGAGACAAGGTGGGAGAAACTACTTTTCTCATAACATACATGACTGAAGCTTGACCCTATTATGGTTATATAAAGTAGAAACTGTCAATCTATATGTTTGTATTGATCCTGAATACTGATGGAGAAAACTTTTTTTTTAAAGTTAGGACTAACCTTCTAGCATACAACCACATATTTTCTGTAGACTGTGAACATTTTGTATGCAATGGTGAGGCTTATTCGCAATACATTTTATTGCATAAGGTATTTTCTTCAGGCTGTCTGAAGTGCCTCCACCTTTGTCCAGAATTCAAACAATCTTTAAGTAGAAGTGAACCCAAAGTGTGGAGCTGGATGAACACAGCAGGCCAAGCAGCATCTTAGGAGCACAAAAGCTGATGTTCCGGGCCTAGACCCTTCATCAGAAAAAAGCTTTGCATTTCTACAAATATTAGGGCAGCTACTTTTCAGAATCAAGATCTGCTGTTTGGGGTGGTGAGGGAAGAAATGATGTTGAGTTTAGACAGCAATTACCCAGTTTGGTACTTGATGAAAGCCCAAATGCCATTGAAGTGCAATCAATGGGAATCAATTAAGGAATTCATGACCATTTGTTTTTCTCTTGCTGTAGAGACCCTCAGCTAACTGTCCGCCCTCATCTTTAATGTCAACTGGCTTATCATAGAGTGGGAGTTCAGCTACAGGTCTGCCGTGTCCAATAGTTCATGGCCTGAATATTCATCTTGATCACTCACCAGAACACAAATCAATCTTGTGCTAAAGAATTAAATAATCCTTTGGAAAGATGTTCACAAAATGTCTGCTTAAATTAACCAGTAGGTGTTTTGTCACACTATTTGTGTTTCTTTGATCAAATAAAACTGGTAGCTGAGGACTGAGAATGGGTGAATGTTTGACAGATGGAGTTCAGTGTGACCAGTTGGGATCTGCCAAGGAGAAATCTGAAAATATTTTTCAGAATGAGAAATAGCACAATACAAATCTACCCATACATGCTCATCACTAAAAGTGCACACATTAGGACAGAATGCAATCTAAACAGCTCAAGAAAATGTTACCACTTTACTATTCCAGACCTTTTTAAGGTAATGCTTCAGGTATAAGGAATCTTGTCAGACCTCACCTGGCATGACTGTTCAGTTCTGAGCTACACAATAGCCTTGTGTATCTATGATGCAAATTTTATGAATGATACTGGAACCGAAAATGAATAAATGATAACACAGAGTACATAACCTTGACTAAAGTGATGCTCTATTGAGGTTGGAAATCTGAAGTAAAATAAAGATAACACATCCGGTGAAAGTCCTCAACCTACAACATCTTGATTGACTCTGCCTGGCCCGTCAAGCATTACCGACTTTTTCTTTGTTTATGGTATGAACTTTGTTTCTGTTTAAATTTTGTTTCATATTTGTTTGCGAGATGTGGATGCCACTGCCTGGACTAGCATTTATTGTTCATCCCTGATTGCCCAGAGGGCAGTTAAAGGTCAGTCACATTGCTGTAGGCCAGGCATCACATGTTAGGATGGTGGATTTCCTTTCGTCAGAGACACGGGCGAATCAGATGGTTTTTACAACAATAGACAGTGTTTACATGGTCACCATTAGTCTTGCTTTACTTTGAATTCAAATTTCATCTTCTGTGAGCGCGTCCCTAAAACATTCATTTGGGTTCAGGATTATTTGTCCAATGACATCACCACTATGTCACAACAGTTTGCAATAAATAATCTGATTGAGCTGTTTAAAAATAACGCAATAATTTGAAGGATCCATATTGAAATTATTTCCTTTCTTTGGATTAGCCCACCCCCCGCCCTTCACCACCATCAGAACAAGGGAAAATGATTTCAAAATTAGACGGGGCTATTTGGGAGTAAAAAAATGGGCAACATTTCTTCAAGAGTAAAAGAAATCTGGAATTCTGTCTGAAAAGGCTGCAAACACTGGGGTTGGTTTAGGTTTCTGACTGACTGATGGATTTTATTAGGTAATTAACAACTCTTGGTTCTGTGCAGGCTGAGCTCTCTGCCTGGTGGGTGTACTTGTACGAGTGTCAGAGTCCACTCCAGCTACCTCTGCTCAGCTCAAGTCCAAATACAGTTTGATATATTAACCAGTTCTAGACTGAATCTCAAAGCTGGTAACTGAACTGAAGATGTGTGGCCAGTAAACGTACCAGATAAGAGCACAGGAACAGAAATCATGAAAGAGGCAGTATACTATTCACTGAATCTAAAGTGTATTTTTGTCTCATTCCTGCGATTTGTAACAATATGTATAATTAATGAAAAAGGAGCTAAATCACAACTTACCAATTTTGTAGAAATAATGTTTTAACAGCAATTACACCATTTTCCATTACAATGCTTCTTCTCTGTTAAAGAACAGTTTATAACTTCTTGTTTCTTTATCCTGCTCACTAGATACAGCCGAGCTTGGGCCCTGAAGCCTGCACTCTTCACACAGCAGAATTTTCAGAGGTAAAAGCACTCATCTTTCACAAATAGCTGCCAGTAGCATGAGTCCTGGCTGATGTTGTCCCCCCACCTCCCACCTCTCTTTAATGCCAGCGACGACTGGCCAGTGACCAGGAAGCAAGGTCCCCAACTGATTGAACCCTAGTTTGTGACTGTTAGACCAGCAGCAGTTTTGATAGAGATCTTCAGAGGAACTCAAAGATAGATGATAAATGACGGAACCACACTTACTGAGCCTCAGATCAGGCTAAACTATTGTGTTTTGGTTTCAGGAGAAACAAGTCTTACAGAAACAGCTGGAAGAAGCGAACCGTGAAGCGCAGAAATACAGACGGCAGCTTTTGGAAAAAGAGCAGGAGGCAGAGGCCTACAGGCAGAAACTGGAAGCCTTTGGCCATCTGACTTCAAATTAGAAAGTTCTTTAATGTGTCAAATGGAAGTGGAAAGGCAGAAACGTCACAACAAACAAACAATTCAACGGGTGTGAAACCTTTGGGAAGGATGACATTCTTCAATCACTGTGACACAAACAACAATCGAGTAATAGAGAGCTGCAAGTCAGAACCCAGCTCAGAAAACTGTGTTTCTGTGAAAATTGAAATCCTGATAGTAACCCAACTGCCCTCAAAGGATGTAGCTAAAGAAGAGATGGAGATTAGAGATTGAGGAGATGTGATTGATCAGATTGTGTTTCAAATATTTCATCTCCAGTTCAATCGTGTTGCAAGGCTAGCAATCTGTAGCCTTCTAAATGGTCAATCTTAACCATGTTGTTGTAAATATAGTTGGAGGTTCTGGTTGTTGTGAGGTTATATTTGAATGGACTCTAATCCGATTCAGTAACTAACAGATAAATGAGATTCTGGAACTTGAATTAATTTTATAAGCAGATAAACACCTTCTGCACATATTGTTCCAACTCCAATTCAGAGCTGTGATACTGAGCTGCCAGTCTTCAGATGAAGCTTTTTCCTACTGTGTTTTGCCCTGGCTCTGTCTATGATGGGATTTGAGCTTTCAAAATAACAATGTAACTGTAGAGAACAAACCAAAGACTTTTCATGTTACTGAAATTATTCTAAAAAATCAGTTTCACAAGCTCAGAAATGACTTCATCATGGTAATTCTTGAATTGTTGAAGGGGAGATTTAGCTGCAGCAACTTTTGAGAAGAGAGGCCATCACAAAGTTGGTTTGCCTTTCATTAAATTGAATCAAACAACATTTGTCATATTTAAGCAAAAACAACAGGCAGTAGAAAGTACATCAGTGTTTGTAATTCTTGTATCTGATAGCGAGTTTTGAGAAGATTTGTAGCTCAGGTTCAGGTTCTGGATGTGAGTTTTGTCCAGCTCGGTGAGCAAACTCACATCTTGTATCTGATGTTTATAATTGAATTATCCCTCACTCTGACCAACCAGTCAGTTAACCAGGTAACAGGAAACATCTCAATGTCGAACTATGCGAGACTGGGAATTTCCTGGGATGAAATTACTTAATGAAGAAATCATACCCACCATTTAAATTCTCAGGATCATGGTATGTTGAAACAATGCTATGTTCATGCTATGAATATAGATTATATTGTTTACATTTATAATAATGCCAAACCTGACCAATAGTAACCCCCAACATTCTCACATTGACACATCATCTTCATACCAAGGATATATTTCAACCCAGAATTTCAGTATGTTACAACAGCTTTTTTAATTATAGTCAGAATTTTATAAAGTATTGATTTGTACTGAAAGTAAGAAGTTGTTCATCTTACAAATATTAACTTTCATTGCTCAGAATAAGGGTCAATAAAGTTGAAATATAAAGTGGAGAGGGTCAAATTGTGAAAAATGACTCCTCCTTTGTCTGTGTTTGTACAAGATTAGAACATTTTCAATGAGAACGCAACAAATGTTCTGTTTCAATATAATCCAACAATAACCAATAATTCTTTGTGTCAGAAAGTGAATTTGCTGCAAAAACAGAAGTTGCTGGAAAAGCTTAGCAGGTCTGGCATCTATGAAGAAAAAATCAGAGTTAACATTTTGGGTCTGGTGACCCTTCCTCAGTGAATTCGCTGTGCTGGCTGCAGTAACGGCTGCAGGTGACTGCAGGATTCGGCGTTGTACGGCTGCTGGTGACTGAGGGACTCTGCTGCACAGCTGTTGGAAGAGCATGCACACGTATTTTCTTAATTTATTCTACTGTAACTTCCAAATGTAAACATATTCTGCACTCATAATTGGTTATTTCATTTCATTGATCTCCAGACATCATTCATTCTTTTGTTGCCTGTCCTGATGCCAGTTGTCTCTTAGCTTCATATTCCAATGATTTCATTTACCATTTTGCTGGGACTTTTTCATTCAAGATTATCACAATGATCATTAGTTTATTAGCAGGACTGATAGTGCTGACGTATTGTTTATGTTAAACATTGCTATTTGTTGAGTATGAAAGAGAGAGCCTAAGCTCTAACAGCTCATTTCCACCATTTATCAGTGTCAATCCAAATGCAATTAATTTTTAAAAGCTGCAGTAAATTCAGAGTTTAACCTTTATAGTTTTTTCCATTAAGGCTTTCCTGGTAATTATATCAATGAAGTTGTTGATAAAACTTAGATTTTGTATTTAATAAAATATTTCTTAATTAACAATTCTGTTTTCAATTTCATCATTTGAAAATGGTGAAGCTGTCCAGTTTAATTTCATATTTCACTTATTCTGCCTTTACCTCATTTTTATCCCACACCTCACATCTGAAAACCTCTCAAAGTTCCCAGCGTAACGGTTTACACATGATAAGTTAGGAAATATGGCACCGTTTTCTGCACTGCGGGATTCTATTAAAAATTATGCTACAGAGGAATGTAATCAGAACATGATCTGGGGGTGAATCATCCTTCCCTGGAATCTTCGATGTTCCATTGAATGTACATGTGGCCAGACCACATTACCATTCCAGTCGAGCATCCTTCCCCGTCTAACTTGATCAGCATCAATCTCTCTTCCTTTCTCCATCATTTATTCTCTAGTTTTCACTATCTTTAATGTTCGTTCGATGTTCATTTCATATACAGTCTGCAGGAGGTTATTCCACATTCTCATCCCTTGGAGGGAAGAATTTGATTCTGAATTCCTAAACTGATTTCTTGGAATCTGATTATTTTGTAGCATCTAGTTTTCATCAGCCCTACATGTCTCTTCATCAATCAAAACTTTTCATAATTTCTAGGCCTCCATTGTCCCTTTTTTTTTTAAAGAGAGAAGAGCTCTCTGGTGGTTGGAGTCCTACTTGGCACATTGGAAGATGGGGATGTTCGTTAGAGATCAGTCATCTCAGCTCCAGGACATCTCTGCTGGAGTTCCTCAGGGTAGTGTCCTAGGCCCCGTCTTCTTCAGCTGCTTCATCAATGACCTTCCCTCCATCATATGGTCAAAAATGCTGATGTTCAGCCCAAAGATGTGCACTTAGGTGTCTTGGCTGTGCTAAATTGCCCATAGTCACCAGGGATGTGTAGATTAGCTGGCTCAGCTATGGAAAGTATGGGGTTGCTGGGGTGGGATGCTCTTTGGAAGGTTGATGTGGGCTTGATGGACCAAATGGCCTGCTTCTGCACTGTAGGGATCCTGTGATTGTGCAATGTTTAGCACCATTTGCAGCTCCTCAGATACTGAAGCAGTATTTGAATGCAATATAATGTGGACAATATCCAGGCTTGGGCTGACAAGTGGCAAGTAACATTCACGCCACACAAATGCCAGGCTATGACCATCACCAAAAAGAGACAACGTAGCCACCAGCCCTTGATGTTCAATGGTTTCACCATCACTGAATCCCCTACTATCCTTATCCTTGCCATTAACATTGGCCAGAAGCTCAGCTGACCTCGCCACATAAGCACTGTGGCTACAAGAGCAGGTCAGAGGCTAGGAATACTGCAGTAAGTAACTCACCTCATGACTCCCAAAAGTGTGTCCACCACCTACAAGGCACAAGTCTGGAATGTGATAGAACACTGCCCATTTGCCTGGAAAAGTACAGCCCCATCAACACTCAAGAAGCTTGACACCATCCAGGACAAAGCAGCCGCTTGATTGGCACCACATCCACAAGCACCCACTGCCTCCGCCCCCAACACCCAGTTGCAGCACTGTGTACACTGCAGAAACTCATTAAGAAAAGGTAGTGGCTAAGTGGTATTATTGCTAGACTATTAATCCAAAGCTCAGCTAATGTTCTGGTGACCTGATTTCAAATCCTGCCATGGCTGATGGTGGAATTAGAATTCAATACAAATTGTCTGGAATTAACAATCTACATTGTCGATTATTTGAAAAACAAACGCATGTGGTTCGCCAGCACCCTTCACAGAGGGAGTCTGCCATCCTTACCTGATCTGGCCTGAATATGACTCTAAACCCACAGTAGTGTGGTTGACTCTGAAATTGCTTCACAAGCCATTCAGTTCAGTGGCAGCTGGGAATAAATGTTGGCCAGTGATGTCTGCATCCCATGAATGAATAAAAATAGGCGTTTTCGCATGTTCCAAGCCCATGACCTCTTCCACCTAGAAAGACCAGGGCAGCAGATACTTGGAAACATCACCAACTGCAAGTTCCCCTCCAAGCCATTCACCATCCTGACCTTGAAATATATCACTGTTCCTTCACTGTCACTGGGTCAAAATCCTGGAATTTCCTTCTTAACAGCATTGCAAGTCAAACTACAGCACATGGACTGCAGTGGTTCAAGATGGCCGCTCACCATAATCTTCTCAAGGGCCAACTAGTCAGCAGCAATAAATGATGAATAAATAAATAAAAGTCAGATGGCCAGTGATGTGCACACGTCGTGAAAATATTAAATTAAATGTGACAGAGGGATCAGGGAAGAAAATGTGGCACTGAAAATAATTTTCAGTTGTTCTTGTGAAGAGCCAGTGAGGGCATGATGGATTAAATGTCCACCATCTGTGTTGTGATCAATGAAGGATTATTTGTTTTGACAAAATATAAATATTAAAGTTACATGGTACCTTGGCTGGGCTGAGATGCTGTGCATATGTACTTGAGGTCATATTATCAAAGGATACAGTTGAGAAGAGTTAAACAAAATATTGTCAAGGATCAGAATAGTATCAGAAATTCAAGGTTCTCTCAATTAGGGAAGAATGAACCAGCTGGGTTTTTAAATAGCAAAGTGTGGAGCTGGATGAACACAGCAGGCCAAGCAGCATCTTAGCAGCACAAAAGCTGATGTTTCAGGCCTAGACCCTTCATCAGAAAAAGGGGATGGGGACAGGGGGAGGCGGATCGAAGATGGATAGAGGAGAAGATAGGTGGAGAGGACAGAATGGGTGGGGAGGTAGGGAGGGGATAGGTCAGTCCGGAAAGGACAGACAGGTCAAGGGGGCGGGATGATGTTAGTAGGTGGGAAATGAAGGTGCGGCTTGAGGTGGGAGGAGGGGATAGGTGAGAGGAAGAACAGGTTAGGCAGGCGGGGACGAGTTGGGCTGGTTTTGGGATGCAGTGGGAGGAGAGGGGGTAGATTTTGAAGCTGGTGAAGTCCACACTGATACCATTGGGCTGCAGGGTTCCCAAGCAGAATATGAGTTGCTGTTTCTGCAACCTTCGGGTGGCATCATTGTGGCACTGCAGGAGGCCCAGGATGGACATGTCATCTAAAGAATGGGAGGGGGAGTTGAAATGATTCATGACTGGGAGGTGCAGTTTTTTATTGCGAACCAAGGGTAGGTGTTCTGCAAAGCGGTCCCCAAGCCTCCGCTTGGTTTCCCCAATGTAGAGGCAGCCACACCGGGTACAGTGGATACAGTATACCACATTGGCAGATGCGCAGGCGAACTTCTGCTTGATGTGGAAGGTCATCTTGGGGCCTGGGATGGCGGTGAGGGAGGAGGCGTGGGGGCAGGTGTAGCACTTCCTGAGGTTGCAGGGGAAGGTGTCGGGTGTGGTGGAGTTGGAGGGGAGTGTGGAGCGAACAAGGGAGTCACGGAGAGAGTGGTCTCTCCGGAAGGCAGACAAGGGTGGGGTTGAAAAAATGTCTTTAGTGGTGGGATCGGATTGTTGATGGCGGAAGTGTCGGAGGATGATGCGTTTTATCTGGAGGTTGGTGGGGTGGTGTGTGAGGACTAGGAGGTTCTTTTTGGCGGTTATTGCAGGGGTGGGGTGTGAGGGATGAGGTGCAGGAAGTGTGGGAGACACAGTTGAGGGTGTTTTTAAATAAGTTCAGTCATGGGACATGGGCATCACTGGCTGTCCAGCATTTATTGACCGATTCTAGTGCCCTTGAGAAGGTGGGGGTGAGCTGCCTTCCTGAACCGCTACAGTCCACCCACAATGCCATTAGGGTGGGAATTCCAGGATTTTGACCCATCAACAGTGAAGAAAAAGCGATATATTTCCAAGTCAGGATGGTGAGTGGCTTGGAGGGGAACTTGGAAGTGGTGGTGTGCCCATGTATCTTCTAGATGGAAGTGGTCGTGGGTTTGGAAGGTGCAGTCTGAGGATCTTTGGTGAATTTCTGCAGCACATCTTGTAGACATTACACGTTACTTTCTATGAGTGTCGGTGGATGCTTGCACATGTGTTGTCAAAAAAATGGGCTGCTTTAGTCTGGATGGTGTCAAGCTTCTTGAGTGTTGTTGGGGCTGCACCCATCCAGGCAGTGAGAGGTATTCCCTCACACTCCTGACGTGTGCCTTGTAGATGGTGGGCAGGTTTTGGGGAGTCAGAAGGTTAGTTACTCACCACAGCGTTCCCAGACTCTGACCTGGTCTTGTACCTACTCTGTTTGTACGATGAGCCGAGTTGAATTTCTAGTTAATGGTAACCCCAAGGATGTTGATAATGGCAGTTTCGGTCGCTCTTTTGGAGATGGTCATTACCTCACGTTGGGATGGACAGTCTTTGTTAACTTGAGTAAAGGAGAGGTGGCTGTGTAGTGGTGATGTCACTGGGCTAGTAACCTGAAACCCAAGATATTGCTTTGCCATTCAAATCCCACCATAATAAGAAGTGAAATTAAAAATTGGGATTGTGGTGATCATGTGACCAGTCCAAATTTTCGTAAAAATAGGGAATGAAAATTGTAGCTAGGATTGAAGAGCAAGAGCTTCAATCTTCCCAATATTTAATTTGAGGAAATTCCTGCTTATTATCTAATATCAGATGGTGGGAAAGCAGCCTAATAAATCAGAAGCATATTGAAGAGCCTCAGCACTAATCCACCCACTGTGTACCAACTTCTGCCCCATTAATTTAGGCCCCCTCCACCCAAGATGGCAGCTTCAGCCTGAGTTTGTCTGCTCCATCTGTTCCTTTTCTTTTTTCCTTCTCTCTTCTCAGTCTCCTGACTTCTGACCCCACTGCCTCAGAGGTGATTCCAGAGTGATCTCCCAGCTTCATCAACCCTGAGGTGAAGCCCAACACAGTCTAGAGTCAAGGCCTGGTGCAGATGGGAGTCTCGATACCAGCATGAGCTGGGGCATTGGAGCTGTTGTACTGAATTTTCTTTCCTCCATTTTATAACTTATTCCTAAAATCTGCAATGCTGGACTTTTCGCTTGTCTCTAACTGACGAAGTTGTAGCTGGGGACCTTTGCATCTAAGATGGCACGACTTGTTCTCTTCTCACCGTACCCATTCAGTACCTGTGACAATAAAGCTCAGTCTAATTCTCTAATTCTGATTCAAATCCTTCTTATCAAAGTGAGTGTTACATTTTTCCATCACAAGGGCTTGTATGTCCATGCATCATTGAATAACAGGGGAATATAACAGTGTACTGACAACAACAACAATGGGGCGGCACGGTGGCTCAGTGGTTAGCACTGCAACCTCACAGCACCAGGGCCCCGGGTTCGATTCCATCCTCAGGCAACTGTCTGTGTGGAGTTTGCACATTCTCCCTGTGTCTTGGTGGGTTTCCTCCGGGTGCTCCGGTTTCCTCCCACAGTCCAAAGATGTGCTGACTAGGTGGATTGGCCATGCTAAATTGCCCGTAGTGTTCAGGGGTGTGTGTGGGTTATAGGGGGATGGGTCTGGGTGGGATGCTGCAAGGGGCAGTGTGGACTTGTTGGGCCAAAGGGCCTGTTTCCACACTGTAGGGAATCTAATAACAACCGAAGTTGCTGGAAAAGCTCAGCAGGTCTGGCAGCATTTGTGAAGAAGACGTCAGAGTTAATGCTTCGCGTGCAGTGACCCTCACCAACTGTAATGCAGGGCACTGCTCATTGCCTGCATATGTCTGAGTACTGTGTCTGCCTTGTGTTTAACAACTGAAGATGATGAAGGAGTACGGAGAACAAAGAGCTGTCATGTTTTGTTTGACTTTAGATTTAACACCAGAAGAGGAGTCCATCTGGTCCCAGCAGCAAATGAGGTTTGCCAAATCTAGGTCAGAATGCTTGATGATGATTGGCTGTGAGAGGTGCATCTGTCTGGGAGTCTGTCCCTTCTCTTTGCTCGTCCCGGATCAATGTTTTCATCAATCGATAGTGGTGTTAGGTGGAATTGGGGCAGGTTACCTATGAGCCGTGCTGAAAAGCTGCACAGTGCGGAGGTTTTTCTCTGGAACCTTCTCAAGAGGATCCTCCAGCGACCGTGCAATATAACTGGTCTTGTATATTTATCATTGCTCAGAGTTAAGAGTGACTTAGACAGGGCACTAGGTTTCCATGACGATTGGCCACAGACTGACAAAGAAACATATCCTCTCTTCATCATAAAGTCAACTTTCATTTACAAATCGGATAGATTTCCAACCGGTTCTTATTTAGACCATCTGAGAATATTCCCACACCATGCATCAGTCAAACTCCCGCACAAAAGGCATTAATGGGAAAAAGGGCATTTGTTCCAAAGAAAGCTTTCTGAATATTTATTTTCTGTCCTCTGACATCGTGTTGTTATCGAGAAATATAGGAACAGTAGAAGGTCATTCTGTCTCACAAAACTCTTCCACGTGTTCAGTGCAGAACAGGGCTGATGTGACTGAATTCTAGAAATACACTTTTCAGTAAGTCTATCAATCTCCAACTCAATATCAATAACTGATCAAGAATTAATTACAGTTTGTGGAAGAGACGCCCAAATTGCTGCCAGGTTTGTGGGAAGAAGAGATTTCTAATAAATAAATCAAACTTTTAATACCTCCACCCAGGTTTAGTTTTCCCAACCAGAAAGGAGCTTCTACCTATCTCCCACGTTCGATATTAATCAGGTCAAATACTGATCATCTCTTAAACTCCTAAATTCCAGTCAATACAGTCAGAATAATCTTTCCTCTTAATATGAGTTATGTAAACCCACTGTCATTCTGGTTAATCTGCATTGCACATCTTCCAGCATGGCCTTCCTAAGATGTGATGCCAATACTGTTAAGGTGACTCCTGGCATAATCTAATCAGGGTGTTGTCCAGATGCACGACATCTTGACATGAAGACCAACATTCCATTTGGAATTTCCCATTAGATTGCATAATAGGGAATGTAACTCCTTTGGGAGACTGAGGTAGAAAGCAGGAAACTACAGGTGAATCAGTTTAACATCTGTGTTGAGGAAATATTAGAAATAGTTACAGCAGGACACTTAGAAAAGTTGAAGGTAATCAGGTCGAATTTTCCCAGGTCTTGAACCACATGAAGCCATGGTGGGAAATTTCAGGCAATTATGTGAGATAGCGAGCAAGGTCCTTCTCAATATGGAGTCACATTTTCCAAACAAGCTCTAGATATTAGGATAAGATTCTCATTAGTAAGTGG